>NC_064620.1:388491671-388794796 GCF_023898315.1 Schistocerca nitens
CAGAAAAAACAGTGTATTCCTGGGGAAGCCGAATCCTGATGACACGGTCGGGGAACACGACTGAGCAGCCAAGAAGATCCCCCTGTTGGGATCCATCAGTGTAGACTACTGTAAAATCATGATGCCTGTCTAAAATGTTAAAAAACAAAGATTTGAAAGTAAAATCTGATGTACTGTCTTTCTTAAAATTTGCCAGATCTAAAATCAGTGTGGGTCTCTGGAGGAGCCAAGGTGGATATCTGCTCCAACCTTGACGTGAAACATTAAAACCGGCCACACCCATCTCTAAAATGCAATCCTCTGCACGAATCCCATAGGGCCTTGTTGCTCGTTGCCGGTTGCGAAAAAGCCTTTCCAGTGGAGGCCGAGCAACAGTGTGGTATGCAGGTGTGTATGGTGTGGATAAGGTTTGATAGGCCTGGCGCACCATTAGTAGACGCAGCCGGAGGTGAAGTGGCGGTTCACCTGCCTCTGCACAGAGGCTCGGTATGGGGCTGGTTCTGAACGCCCCAGTGGCCAACCGAATCCCCTCATGGTGCACCACATCCAACAGCTTCAAATAAGTGGGTCTTGCAGACCCATACACCGTGCATCCATAATCAAGCCGGGACCGCACGAAGGCTCTGTAAAACCGGAGCAGACAAGTCCTGTCTGCTCCCCATGTGTGGTGACTAAGACATTTTAAAATAGACAGCGCCTTAAGAGACCATTTTTTTCAGTTCCTTAATGTGTGGCAGCCACGTAAGCTTAGAATCAAAAGTGAGGCCCAGAAACTTCACCGTGTCTTTAAAATTCAGAACGGTGTCCCTCATCCTCAACTCAGGCAACTCAAAAATGGAACGAGAACGGTTAAAAAGAACACACATCGACTTATCAGTTGAAAACTTAAAACCACTCTTCTGTGCCCATTCATCCAAACGTCGCAGAGTGAGTTGCAATTGACGAGTCGTCGTTGCAAGGCTTGAAGAAGAGCAAAATACAGAGAAATCGTCCACAAACAAGGAACACTGCACAGGACTTTTCACAACAGACGTAAAACTATTAATAGCAATATCAAAGACCGTCACACTTAAAGTACTACCTTGAGGAACACCGTTCTCTTGTTCAAAGCGACTAGACAGTACGTCTCCGACTCGGTACCGAAAATAACGTGGCGACAGGAAGGACCAAATAAAATTGGGAAGACATCCACGAAAACCCCATTCGTGGAGCTGCCTGATGATAAGATGCCTCCAAGTAGTGTCGTATGCCTTTTCAATGTCAAAAAATATTCCCAACAGGTGATGCTGGCGCAGGAAAGCCTGTTGTATAGCCGCCTCCAGGAGGGCCAAGTTATCAAAGGTGGAGCGATACCTCCCGAACCCACACTGAAAGCGACTAAGGAGTTGTCTGGATTCTAATATCCAGACAACGCGGCGGTTGACCATCCGCTCCAAGGTCTTTCCCACGCAGCTAGTGAGGGCAACACTACAGTAACTACCCAGGCACGTGCGGTCTTTCCCAGGTTTTAAAAGAGGAATTAAAATTGCTTCACGCCATGAGTCGGGGAAGTGACTAGACATCCAAACTAGATTAAAAAGTCGGAGGAGGATTTCTTTACTTCTCCCTGTGAGGTGCCGCAGCATGCTATAGTGGATTCTATCCTGACTAGGGGATGTATCAAGAGCCCCACACAATGCAGAATCCAGTTCCCACATGGAAAATGGGCAGTTGTACTCTTCTGTATTGGGTGAGCGGAAGTCAAAACTGCTCCTCTCAGCAGCCACTCTGTGGGGCTGGAAAGCTGGATTCTGACTGGCAGTTGCAGTAATAGCTGCAAAATGAGCCACAATAGACTGGGCAATATCTTTTGGGGTCGTTTGGAGAGTACCATTCAACATGATAACAGCCATAGGGCACCTCCCACCGCTCCCAGAAATCCTTATGGTCTCCCATACAATGGAACTTCGTGTAGAACGATTAATGGTGTTCAGGAATTGCTGCCACGACCTCTTCTTGCTCTCTCGTATAATCCGACGACACTTTGCCCTTGCCACCCGAAAGCCTGCAAGGTTCTCTACAGTTGGCCGTCATTTGAACCTACGCAGAGCTGCCCACCTAGCCCTGACTGCAGAGCGGCATTCGTCGCTCCACCAAGGGACAGGCTGCCGCTTCGGTTGTCCCATGGACTGTGGGATGGACGCTTCACTGGCACGGTGGATCACTTCAGTAATATGATCCACCCATTCCTGGACACTGACCCGATGTTCAAACTGGGCTAGTTGATTATACAGTGCCCAGTTGGCTCTACGGAGCACCCATCGAGGCGGTTTCCTTTCCGGTTCCACTGCATGTGGCAGGTGAATCCAGATGGGGAAGTGATCACTGCCGTGTAAGTCATCAACCGCTTCCCATGCAGCAGTGTGGGCGATGGCTGGAGAGCAAAGCGATAGATCAATGGCACAGAACAACCCAGTTGCAAAGCAAAAATGTGTGCTTTGACCTGTATTTAGCAAATAGGCACTGGAAGACAGAAGAAGCCTCTCGATTGCTCTACCCCTGGGGCAAGTACTCACAGAGCCCCAAAGCATATTGTGTGCATTAAAATCACTGCAGAGGATGAAGGGGTGGGGGAGCTGTGTAAGAAGATCACCGAGAGCCTCTACGTCGAGCACATCATGTGGGGGCAGGTAAAGCGAACATACTGTCAGCATATGACGCACATGTACTAATATTGCAACTGCCTGTAAATTTGTCGTGAGGGAGAGAGGCGAGGAGTGGTAGTCGGTGTTGACAAAGATACCTACTCCTCCTCCTCGAGCTGTCTGTCCACTCAGGTCGTCCTTTTTGTGGAGGAGATAACCACGTAGCTCAGGGGTGTATGTTTCACTGAAATTTATCTCTTGCAGACATACACACATAGGTCTATCCTGAATCAATAGACGTAGTTCCTCCACATGTGTCCTGAACCCTTGCAGGTTCCATTGCAATATGGGAGCCATCACGGTAGTTGTATTTTCTGCCTCTCTTTCCGCCGAGGTGGGGAGACTGCACCGGGTGGAGGCTCAGTCTTGGGGCGAGATGATTGCCCCATGTTCTCTCACCTCTGGGGAAGAGTCTGATGAAGCGTCTAGTGGGACCACATTAACATGATCCGAGGGTTTACCAGCCGATTTAATCTGTTGGTGCTGCTTGAAGTGTGCTTTCCTTTGTTTAGGCGGCTTTGCTAGAACTGGAGCAGGGGTGTTTATGACCACGCTGGGCTTTGGAACAGCCTCAGCAGTCGGAGATGCCTGGGGCTCTTCAATGTTAGCTACTGTACCTTTCGCTGCTGTTCGAGGAGGGGGCTACAGGCTCTGATACACTTGCTGCCTTCCAAGTGCACTGACACGTGCAGGTGTTCGTGCCAACACTAACAACCTCCGTCTGTGTAGATGCATCGACTTTTGGAGGCGGCTTCTGAACAATGGAAGCAAAAGACGTAACGAATGTGGGTGGCTGCATGGCCTTAAAGATCTTTTTGGCTTCACTGTAGGGGATACGCTTAGTTGTTTTTATTTCTTGTATTTTACGTTCCTCTAGGAAGATTCTACAGTCCCTACTCCAAACAGGGTGGCTTTCAGAACAGTTTATACATATGACAGGCGACGAACAGTTAATTCCGCCATGGGCAGCCTTACTGCAGTTGCCACACACCGCTTCTCCTTTACACCCTAGAGTTGTATGCCCAAAACGCTGGTACTTAAAACAGCGCAATGGGTTTGGGACATACGACCGGACGTTTAGTCGAAGAAATCCTGCCTTGACGTGTTCTGGGAGTTTGGGGGTATTGAAAGTAAGAATGAAGGAGTCAGATTTCACCAGGGTCCCATCCACCCTTTTCATGATGTTCTTAACGTCAACAATTCCCTCCTGAGCCCACTCTTTAATTCTTCTACAGGAATGTCAGCAAGATCCCTACAGGTAACAACACCCTTACTGGAGTTCAGGGTGCTGTGAAGCTCTGTATCGATCGTGTAATCCCCCAAGCTTTTAGCTGTTTGAAGGTTAACTGCTTGCTGAGCGGCTGATGTTTCAACAAGCAGTGTCCCATTCCGTAAACGCTTCACTGATTTTAAAGTGCCAGCTATTCCTTCTAGACCCTTTTGGATACAGAATGGCGAAACCTTTTCAAAGGAACCCTCTTTCCTTTTTATTATTAAAAACACATTCTGATTGTCAGTATGTGCTCTGTTACTCTGAACTGCTGTACGTTTGCTGACGCCTGAGTCAGGAGGACTGGCTAACCGAGCCCTCTTGTTGGATTGGGCGGTAGTGCCTACCAGCGGTCCACCCATCCCACTGGCCAGCGAAAACTTAGGAGGAGGAAAAGAGGAAGAATTCGTGGTATCCATGGTCGTCCCAAGAGCAGCTAGGGAAACTTATGTCCATCCAGACAGAGCCCCGCATGCCTGGATAAGCCTTGTACAACTGAGGTGCAGCAGGTTCCCCAGAGGTTGCCCGCTAGTGACTGTTCCACCTCAACAGCCATGCATCTTGTCGGCGCGCAGCACACCTTAAGATTGAAGGGTTTTTTATAGAGGTATGTACCGTCCTCGCGATCCAGGCAATCAAGCCAAGATCCCCGGTCCCTACGACACACAACGTTCGACCGTTGCGCCACACGGTGGTCGCTGAAGCATGCCCAGAGCTTACGGTATCTGCAGACTGGCGGCGCACACCAGTCCACAGCTCGAGGACCCCGGGTTCGCCAAGCCCGTACCCAGCAAACGAATGCTGAGCCCCCTGAGGGCTCTGAGTCAGAGTGCTCTCCAATTGGGAACAATAACACAGTGGGATGGATCTCAAACGGAGCCATAGCACAATATCTGCAGCTGATCTTATCTAAGTGCTCAGATAATTTACAACATCTAGTTAACATGATTTTGGATGGGAATGTGGTCTGGGATGAGATTAATGACGCATTCCAAAACTTCATGTCTACTTTAGCAAATCCACGAACATCTAGGCAAAGAAGAAAGAGCTGTGAAGGCACCCAGGAAAGGCTCTGGTATAAACTCTAATCGCAGAGCACGCAGAGTAGAGACAGCTTAGCGCTTCTGTTCCACACAATTACGGTGGTTAAAATACAGGACCAGCTTGGTCAAGGAGATACTGAACTGTTACAAGTTGGAGAATTTGGTATATCCAGACACTGACCAGCCGTGGAAATAATATGAAGCCTATTACGCCAAAGAGGCTGTGGATATACCTATGGAATTAAAGCCAAGAGGTGAGGATTTCATTATCTCTCTGTTGGATCCCATCTCCTTGTTGGAATATAAACGCTGGGTGAAGAGGCTGAGAGACAGTGCAGTGGGCCCAGATGGGGTTATGCTTCAAAATCTGCGTAATATGCCAGATGTGGACCTTTTTTTTTGTTTTGGTTTTAGGGCGCAAAACTGCTATGGTCATTAGTGCCCGGTCCGTGACTTAGGAAACAGTAAAAAACGAAAATGGAAACTAGCAGCAATGGGAACGAAACTCAAAAAATTGGAGAAACTGAAAGCAGAAGGAAAGCTTAAAAGTCCACTACAGAAAGGGGTTGGTTGTCCCCAAAAAAAGCTTCAAATGACTGACGTCATATCACTGGCACTAACAAACTCGAGAACGCGATCGGCCGAGCGCGTGTCATCTGCTAAAATGGACGATATATCAGGCGACAGCTGTAGACGGGCGCGTAACGGAGTAAAATAGGGGCACTCAATTAAAAGGTGTCTTACCGTCCACAGCTGAGAGCAGTGGGGACAGAGTGGGGGAGGATCGCCGCTTAAAAGATGTCGATGGCTAAAAAGACAGTGCCCTATCCGGAGTCTAGTTAAAATTACGTCCTCCCGACGACGCGTTTGGGAGGAAGAGGTCCAACCACAGGGAAGAACTTTCACGTCCCGTAATTTATTATGGGGAAGTGTCGACCAATGTGCATACCATAAAAGAACAACACTACGACATAAAACGCTCCGTAGATCGCCGAAGGGAATCGATCGAATAGCTGGCCGAAGAAGAGAGACTGCAGCCTTGGCCGCTATATCGGCCGCCTCATTCCCACATATACCAGCGTGTCCTGGGAGCCAGAGGAACGCCACCGAGACGCCCCCCAGGTGGAGCAAGCGCAGACAGTCCTGAATCCGGTGGACCAGAGGGTGGACAGGGTACAGAGCTTGGAGACTGAGGAGAGAGCTGAGAGAATCTGAACAGATAACATACTGTATCCGCTGATGGCGGCGGATGTATTGGACAGCCTGGAGAACAGCGTAAAGCTCCGCAGTATACACCGAACACTGGTCGGGAAGCCGAAATCGATTTGGGGTGTCGCCAACAATATAGGCACTCCCTACACCAAACGATGTTTTTGAGCCATCAGTGTAAATAAATGTGGCTTCCATCATTCGTGCACATAGAGCAGCAAATGCCCGACGATAAACAAGTGAAGGGGTACCATCCTTGGGAAATTGACAAAGGTCACGGAGCAGGCAGATCCGGGGACGGAGCCAACGCGGTGCTGTACCCCAAGTTATCAAGAATGTTTTAGGAAAGCGGAAGGAAAGAGAATGGAGCAGTTGACGGAAGCGGACTCTCGGTGGTAGTAGGGAGGAAGGGCGGCCTGCATACCCTACATCCAAGGAGGCGTCGAAAAAAATGTCATGGGCTGGATTAGCAGGCATGGAAGACAGATGGCTAGCATAACGACTCAGAAGGACTGCTCGCCGATTGGACAGCGGAGGTTCAGCAGTCTCAGCATAAAGGCTTTCCACAGGGCTGGTGTAAAAAGCGCCAGACACTAAACGTTATCCACGGTGGTGGATAGAGTCGAGACGCCGAAGAATAGACTGCCGAGCAGAGGAGTAGACTATGCTTCCACAGTCCAATTTCGAGCGCACTAAGGCGCGATAGAGGCGGAGAAGGACCACTCGGTCCGCTCCCCAGGAGGTACCATTCAGGACACGGAGGGTGTTGAGGGATCGCAGACAGCGAGCCGAAAGATAGGAAACGTGGGAGGACCAGCACAGTTCTGTCAAACATAAGACCCAAGAATTTAGCGACGTCCGAAAACGGAAGGTTGACAGGTCCTAGATGTGAAGAGGGTGGAAGAAACTCTTTACGTCGCCAAAAATTAACACAAATGGTCTTACTGGGAGAAAAACGGAAGCTTGTTTCGATGCTCCAAGAGTGGAGGCGATCGAGACATCCTTGAAGACGTCGTTCAAGAAGGCTGGTCCGTTGAGAGCTGTAGTAGATCGCAAAATCGTCCACAAAGAGGGAGCCCGAGACATCGGGAAGGAGACAATCCATAATTTGATTTATGGCAATGGCAAACAGTACAACACTTAGCACGGAGCCCTGGGGTACCCCGTTTTCTTGGGAGAAAGTACGGGAGAGAGAGTAGTGTTCACCCGCACTCTAAATGTGCGCTCTGCCATAAATTCGTGAAGAAAAAGGGGCAGCCGGCCTCGAAAGCCCCAAGAGAACAGTGTGCGGAGGATGCCTGTCCTCCAACAGGTATCGTATGCTCTCTCCAGATCAAAAAATATTGCTACTGTTTGGCGTTTCCGGAGAAAATTGTTCATGATATAAGTGGAGAGAGCAACAAGATGGTCAACTGCAGAACGATGCTTTCGGAAACCGCATTGGGCAGGTGTTAAAAGACTGCAGGACTCCAGCCACCAAGCTAAACGGCAATTCACCATACGCTCCAAAAAATTACATACACTACTCGTGAGAGAAATGGGGCGATAGCTAGAGGGGAGATGTTTGTCCTTTCCAGGTTTCGGAAAAGGAACGACGATAGCTTCCCGCCATCGTCTGGGAAAAGTACTGTCGGTCCAAATTCGATTATAAAGGCGAAGGAGGTAACGCGGACTATGGTTTGATAAATGCAGCAACATTTGGATGTGGATACCAACCGGTCCTGGGGCGGAGGAGCGAGAAGAAGATAGTGCATGTTGGAGTTCCCGCATGGAGAAAACAGTATTATAGCTTTCGCGAATTTGAGAGGATAAAGCAAGAGGTTGCACTTCCGCTGCACGTTTCTTCGGGAGAAACGTTGGCGGGTAATTTGAAGAGGTCGAAATCTCAGCAAAGTGTTGACCCAATGAGTTAGAAATTGCGACGGGGTCCACTAACGTATCATGCGCGACAGTGAGCCCAGAGACCGGGGAGAAACTAGACGCGCCACATAACCGTCGAATCAGACTCCAAACTTCCGAGTAGGGAGTGAAGTTGTTAAATGAGCTAGTAAAGAATTTCCAGCTTGCCTTCTTGCTATCGCGGATGACGCGACGGCATCGCGCACGGAACTGCTTATAGCGGATACAGTTGGCCAAAGTAGGATGGTGGCGGAAAACGCGAAGAGCACGTCGACGCTCACGTATTGCGTCACGGCATGCCGCGTTCCACAAAGGAACTGGGGGTCGTCGGGTTCACCAAACTTCCAGCGTCACGGGCGCATATATGGCTGTTGAGGCTGCAGTCTAAGGACACATGGAAAGTGGTCACTCGAGTGTGTATCATCAAGGGCGAACCATTCGAAGCGCCGAGCTAGCGGAACAGTACCGACCGAAAGGTCCAAATGAGAGAAATTTGTCGTGGAGGCAGACAAAAATGTAGGGTCCCCAGTGTTGAGGCGAATTAGATCGGCTTGGTGGAAGACGTCTAGCAATAGTGAGCCACGTGGACAAGGATGTGGAGATCCCCAAAGCGGCTGGTGGGCATTGAAGTCCCCAACCAGCAAATAGGGGGGTGGAAGCTGACCAAGAAGATGAAGGAGATCAGCTCGTGCCATTGGTGTGGGCGATGGAATGTATACAGTACAAAGAGAAAAGGTATATCCAGAAAGGGAAAGATGGACAGCGACAGCTTGGAAGGAAGTGTTTAAGGGGATTGGGTGATAATGGAGAGTATCATGGAGAATAATCATGAGTCCCCTATGTGCTGGAGTGCCTTCAACAGGGGGGAGATCAAATCAGACAGACTGAAAATGGGGGAGAACAAAGCAGTCATGGGGACGCAGCTTTGTTTCCTGAAGACAGAAGATGACCGGCGAGTAGGATCGTAAGAGGTTCGACAATTCATCCCGATTTGCTCGAAGGCCGCGGATATTCCAGTGGATAATGGACATAGGGTGAACAGAAAATGGAGGAATATGACCAAGGTTGCCGTCATCTCCGACTGCTCAGAGCTTGCGACCGACAGCATGGAATGGCAGTCAGCCGAAGGCAGAAGATCCTGATCCATAGGTTGTTCAGGAGCAGCTCCTGCCACCAGCGATCGGCCGGTTGATCGGCCACCAGCAGTGCGCCTCGGCGACACAGAAGACGGCCGAGGGCGATTACCGCCAGGTGGTGCTGTAGATGAGACACGCCTTGGCGGAGAAGGAGATGAACTGGGTTTATTACTAGCCTTCTTGGAAACATGATGTTTAGATGAAGGAGGAACCGATGGTTGTGAAGTTGGGGTACGTAAAAAATCTTCACGAGTATGCTCTTTTTCGAAGTCTTGGTGTCTGACTTTTGGGCTCGAGATTTAGCAGAACCCGATGAAGGGTGAGCCATAGAGTGGGCAGGCGAAAGTGGGGAGGTTGAACGGGCGATCTTTGCGCTGGCCGATCTGACGACCGTGGCACTAAAGGTAAGGTCACAAGTAGGCGTGGCCGCCTCCTTTGTTGGCAGAGGAGAGGCAAGGACAGTGCTGTATTTTCCTGTCTGAGGCACGGTGGGCTGTCGACTGGCGAATAACTTTCGAGAAGCAAAGGTCGACACCTTTTCCTTCACTCTGATTTCCTGAATCTACATCTACATTTATACTCCGCAAGCCACCCAATGGTGTGTGGTGGAGGGCACTTTATGTGCCACTGTCATTACCTCCGTTTCCTGTTCCAGTCGCGTATGGTTCGCGGGAAGAACGACTGTCTGAAAGCCTCCGTGCGCGCTCGAATCTCTCTAATTTTACATTCGTGATCTCCTCGGGAGGTATAAGTAGGGGGAAGCAATATATTCGATACCTCATCCAGAAACGCACCCTCTCGAAACCTGGACAGCAAGCTACACCGCGATGCAGAACGCCTCTCTTGCAGAGTCTGCCACTTGAGTTTATTAAACATCTCCGTAACACAATCACGGTTACCAAATAACCCTGTGATGAAACGCGCCGCTCTTCTTTGGATCTTCTCTATCTCCTCCGTCAACCCGATCTGGTACGGATCCCACACTGATGAGCAATACTCAAGTATAGGTCGAACGAGTGTGTTGTAAGCCACTTCCTTTGTTGATGGACTACATTTTCTAAGCACTCTCCCAATGAATCTCAACCTGGTACCCGCCTTACCAACAATTAATTTTATATGATCATTCCACTTCAAATCGTTCCGCATGCATACTCCCAGATATTTTACAGAAGTAACTGCTACCAGTGTTTGTTCTGCTATCATATAATCATACAATAAAGGATCCTTCTTTCTATGTATTCGCAATACATTACATTTGTCTATGTTAAGGGCCAGTTGCCACTCCCTGCACCAAGTGCCTATCCGCTGCAGATCTTCCTGCATTTCGCTACAGTTTTCTAATGCTGCAACTTCTCTGTATACTACAGCATCATCCGCGAAAAGCCGCATGGAACTTCCGACACTATCTACTAGGTCATTTATATATATTGTGAAAAGCAATGGTCCCATAACACTCCCCTGTGGCACGCCAGAGGTTACTTTAACGTCTGTAGACGTCTCTCCATTGAGACCAACATGCTGTGTTCTGTTTGCTAAAAACTCTTCAATCCAGCCACACAGCTGGTCAGATATTCCGTAGGCTCTTACTTTATCAGGCGACAGTGCGGAACTGTATCGAACGCCTTCCGGAAGTCAAGAAAAATAGCATCTACCTGGGAGCCTGTATCTAATATTTTCTGGGTCTCATGAACAAATAAAGCGAGTTGGGTCTCACACGATCGCTGTTTCCGGAATCCATGTTGATTCCTACAAAGTAGATCCTGGGTTTCCAAAAACGACATGATACTCGAGCAAAAAACATGTTCTACAATTCTACAACAGATCGACGTCAGAGATATAGGTCTATAGTTTTGCGCATCTGCTCGACGACCCTTCTTGAAGACTGGGACTACCTGTGCTGTTTTTCAATCATTTGGAACCCTCCGTTCCTCTAGAGACTTGCGGTACACGGCTTTTCGTCTTTAAAAATGGGGCAATCTCGAGAGGAAGCAGCGTGGTCACCCATACAGTTGATGCAACGAGGGGATGGAGGTGGACAAGCACCCTCATGGGCATCCTTGCCACACGTAACACATTTGGCCGGATTGGAACAGGACTCGCTGGTGTGATTGAACCGCTGACACCTATAGCAACGCGTAGGGTTTGGGATGTAAGGGCGAACGGAAATTATCTCATAGCCTGCTTTGATTTTCGATGGGAGTTGAACTTTGTCAAATGTCAAGAAGACAGTACGGGTTGGAATGATGTTCGTGTCAACCCTTTTCATGACTATGAACTGCCGTTACGCCCTGGTCAGACAGGTAGTGTTGAATTTCCTCATCGAACAATCCGTCGAGGGAGCGAGAATAAACGACCCCACGTGATGAATTTAAAGTACGGTGCGGTTCGGTTCCACCCGGACAGGGAAGGTGTGTAGCAGTGAAGTACGCAGCAATTTTTGTGCCTGGAGGGCACTGACTGTTTCTAACAACAAGGTGCCATTTCGTAATCTGGAACAAGACTTTACAGGACCTGCAATTGTGTCGACACCTTTCTGAATAATGAAAGGGTTGACCGTGGAGAAGTCGTGACCTTCGTCAGACCGAGAAACAACAAGGAACTGTGGCAACGATGGAAGGACTGTCTGTGGCTGAGACTCATTGAACTTACGCTTGTGAACTGACATTCTTTCGATGGGCAGGGGATCCAAACACCTTCTTCTGCCAGGCTGCAGCTGATGTTGGAAGGGCTTCAGAAAGCAGCTCTTAAGCCCAGTTAGAAGATATTTGTATTACACACATATTTAATACCTCGTCTACAGTCAATGAAGATTACAGCGAAGAGGTTGAATTATGTGGACCTGCATATCAGGCAATTCGTCAAGGTTATATAACATTTGCCTAAGATGACCCTGACCCCTTTCATCCATGTAAAGCAGCGTGATGGTGGACTTTGAATTTCTGCCCTGAGGATTCTGGTAAGTTCCATCCTTCTCTGATGACTACAAAATATGAGTGCCGTGCATGACTACCGGCTGGGTGTGGTTCTTGGAACTGAGCTGGTCAACAGAGTTGTTGCCAGGCTCAAGAAGATTTTATGTATGGGCAGAGAGGAAGTATAGTCCACCAAGGAAGCTATTCCAACTTCTGGCGAATGAAACTTCATTCAACAGCTTTAGGCAGGGGACTGTTGTACTGCCAGAACTCAAGGAATTCCACCAGCTGGATAAATGACCCTCCTCCCTTTTGGAGTGAAAGGGATTACGTTAGCGCATCCATCAGCCCATTGGACTTCTGCCTACAAGGGGTGCTCATATCTGTGGCCCAAATGCCAACTGTAGCGCTGGGGGCCCTGTAGAAATAGTCGTGAGACGTTGCAGCATGTCCTCCAGAGGTGTCCACTGATGCATTTTTCACTTCTGGAGCGTCACGATGGCGCCAATATGTCCATCAAAAATGTGCTGTTTTTTTGTGGGGTTTAAGGGCGCTCAACTACTGAGGTCATTAGCGCCCAGTCACTGTTGTTAGAGCACAGGGAATCTAGTAAAACTCAAGGGGAGGGGGGGACACCAGAAAGACCTAACAAAGATGTAGATAAAATAAGTCTTTGGACAAGCCAGTCAAAGTTATAAAACGCAGAACACGAGCAGCTGCTCGAGCGACATCAGCTAAAATATCCGGTAAAGTAGATGGCAGGGACAGGACAACACGAGGTTGACTAAAGCGGGGACATGACAATAAAACATGGCGCTCTGTTAATGCCTGACCACAAGGGCACTGCAGGGCTGGGTCACCGGAGAGCAGGTAGCGGTGGCTAAACCGGCAATGCCCAATCCGGAACCTGGTCAGAAGGACCTCCTCTCGCCGAGATGGTCGGGAGGAGGTTGTCCAAGCAGTTGGGAGCGGTTTTACTGCCCGGAGCTTGTTTCCTTGGAGGGATGACCAAGCATCCCACCACAACGACACAAGCCTCTTACAAACATCCCCACGAACGTCAGATGACAGGACACAATGGGAGGCTGGCCGAGGCAGGAGGACTGCAGCCTTGGCTGCAGCATCCGCAGCCTCATTCCCAGGCACTCCTACATGTCCGGGAACCCACAGAAAGCTGACAGGAGAACCATTATCAGCGAAAGAATGGAGGGACTGCTGTATCTGTTGAGCCAAGGGATGGACCGGATAGGGAGCTTCAAGGCTCTGAAGAGCACTGAGTGAGTCAGAGCAGAGTACATACGATGAATGGCGGTGGCGGCGGGCATACTGAACGGCCTGATGGAGAGCAAAAAGCTCAGCCGTAAAGCTGGAACATTGGTTGAGGAGCCGGTATTTAAAGGTGGCGGCCCTGACGACAAAGGCACAGCCGACACCATCGACAGTTTTGGAGCCATCGGTATAAATAAAGGTGTGACCGGCAAGTCGAGCACGAAGTTCGACAAACCGTGAGCGATACACTGCAGCCGGAGTACCCTCCTTCGGGAGTGAGCTGAGGTCGAGATAAATATGAACTGGATTCTGGAGCCAAGGTGGTGTCAGGCTCTCACCCTCTCCGAAGGTGGTAGGGAGGACAAAATCCAATTGTCGAAGCAGGCGATGGAAGCGGATTCCGGGGGGGCAGCAGGGCAGACACATACAACCCGTACTGACGGTCGAGAGAATCAGCGAAGAAGGACTCGTAAGAGGGGTGGTCGGGCATAGACAACAGCCGGCAGGCATACCGACACAGCAGTACATCGCGCCGGTAGGTCAATGGTAATTCGGCAGCTTCAGCATAAAGACTCTCGACAGGACTAGTGTAGAAGGCTCCGGTCGCTAGACGTAACCCCCGATGGTGGATGGAGTTGAGACGGCGTAAGAGGGATGGCCGAGCAGACGAGTAGGCGAAGCTCCCATAATCCAGCTTCGATCGGACTATGGACCGATACAAGCGAAGCAGGACAGTGCGATCCGCTCCCCAAGATGAACTGCTAAGAACTCTGAGGACATTAAGGGAACGTGTACAACGGGCCGCCAAATAAGAGACATGCGGAGACCAACACAGTTTCCTGTCCAACGTGAGCCCTAGAAACTTAGTTGTTTCCACGAATGGGAGAACAACGGGACCGAGATGTAAGGATGGCGGAAGGAACGCTTTATATCGCCAAAAGTTGATACAAACCGTCTTCTCTTCAGAGAACCGGAAGCCATTTGCCACACTCCATGAGTATAGGCTGTCTAGACAACGCTGAAGGCAGCGCTCCAGGAGGCATGTTCTCTGGGCACTGCAGTAGATCGCGAAGTCATCGACAAAGAGAGAGCCCGAGACATTAGGTGGAATGCAATCCACAATCAAAAAGGGCTACGCTCAAGACAGAGCCCTGAGGCACTCCGTTCTCCTGGAGGAAGACGTCTGACAATACGGAACCCACACGTACCCTAAACTTTCGATCCGTTAAAAAGGAATCAATAAAAAGGGGCAGGCGACCGCATAGGCCCCACCTGTGCATAGTGCGGAGGATACCTCCTCTCCAACAGGTATCATAAGCCTTCTCCAAATCGAAGAACACGGCTACCATTTGGCGCCTTCGCAAAAAGTTGTTCATGATGAATGTCGACAAGGTCACAAGGTGGTCAACAGCGGAGCGGCGGCGACGAAAGCCGCATTGGACATTGGTAAGTAGCCGTCTAGATTCAAGAATCCAAACTAACCGAGCATGAACCATGCGCTCCATCACCTTACAGACACAGCTTGTAAGAGAAATGGGGCGGTAACTAGAAGGAAGGTGTCTATCCTTCCCAGGTTTGGGTATAGGAACAACGACGACGTCACGCCAACGCATGGGGACCTGACCTTCGGTCCAGACGCGATTGTAGGTACGAAGAAGGAAGCTTTTGCCCGCCGGAGAAAGGTGTGCCAGCATCTGAACGTGAATGGCATCTGGCCCCAGAGCAGAGGACTGGGACAGTGCAAGCACACGTTCGAGTTCCCACATTGTAAAGGGGGCATTATAAGTTTCCAGATTCAGCGAGTGGAAGGAAGGTCGCCGAGCCTCTTCTGCCTCTTTCCTGGGAAGGAAGGCAGGGTGGTAATGAGCGGAGCTGGAAACCTCCGCGAAAAACCGGCCGAAGGCGTTGGAGACAGCCACAGGATCAACGAGGACATCATTACCTGAGGTCAGGCCAGGTACCGAGGAGTGGGCCTTAATGCCCGACAGCCGGCGCAGGCCACCCCAGACGTCAGAAGAGGGAGTAAAACTGTTAAAGGAGCTGGTGAAAGAGGCCCAACAAGCTTTTTTGCTGTCTTTGATGACTCTACGGCATTGCGCTCGGAGTCGTTTGTATCCAATACAATTCGCCAACGTAGGATGGCGGCGAAAGGTGCGTAAAGCACGTCGTCGAGCACGGATAGCGTCTCTACAAGCCTCGTTCCACCAGGGGACGGAAATGCGACGTGAAGAAGAGGTAGTACGAGGAATGGAACGTTCGGCAGCATTGATGATAACAGCCGTGAGGTATTCGACCTGACTGTCACAACTGAGAAAATCGTGGTCCGGAAAGGTCGCCAGGGAGGAGTAAAGTCCCCAGTCAGCTTTCGGTATGTTCCAGCTCGAAGGACGTGGGGATGGAGTGTGGTGCAGGAGACGAACGACACAGGGGAAGTGGTCGCTCGAATAGGTGTCAGAAAGGACATACCACTCGAACCGACGGGCAAGAGTGGTAGAACAGATCGAGAGGTCCAAGTGAGAGTAGGTATGAGTAGAGTGAGAGGAAAGTCGGGGCGCCAGTATTGAGGCAGACAAGATTGAGATGGTTGAAGACATCCGCCAAGAGTGAGCCTCTTTGACAGGATGCAGGAGAGCCCCAAAGGGGATGATGGGCATTGAAGTCGCCAAACAATAAAAACGGTGGGGGAAGCTGAACGATGAGGTGCATCATGTCAGCCCGACTAACAGCAGATGACGATGGAGTGTAGATGGTACAAACTGAAAAAGTAAAAGCAGAAAGAGTAATACGGACAGCTATTGCTTGGAGTGGGGTGGTCAATGGGATGGGATGGTAATAGACATCGTCCCGAACGAGCAACATGACCCCACCATGAGCTGGGATACCGTCCACAGGGGTGAGGTCATACCGCTCCAAGGTATAGTGGGTAAAGGCAATACGGTCAGTCGGGCGCAACTTGGTTTCCTGGAGACCAAGGACGAGCGGACAGTGCAGGTGGAGGAGCAGCTGTAATTCCTCACAATTAGATCGAATACCTCTTATGTTCCAATGTAACATGGCCATCGCTAGTCAAAAAAGAGGGGGAACGAGACGGGGGGAAGAGCTGGTCACCTCGATGGCCGCGGAGGGCCAGGTTTCGAGGGAACAACGCTACAACCGGTGGGAGGCGGATCCTGTTCCATCGAGTCGTCGCCAGCTGCGGCCGCTGTCCCTGTGGTGTAGGAGGGGCAGCATCATTTGCCGACAAGAGGCCAGCTGAGCGCCTGGCAGCAGAGTGTCCCGGCGAAACTGAGAACGGCCGGGAGCAGCGACTCACGGATGGAGCGTCAGACGAAACGCGCCGGGGTGGAGAGAGGGATAGATACTTCTTCTTGGGGGCCTTCTTGGAAGTCCGAGGAGGCACAGGGGTGGTGGGCTGGACCCGAATAAGGTCCTCACGCGCGGGGTCCGTTTTGGAACGCCAGACCTCGGATGCTGGGGTCCGGAACGTTTCCCCGATGGATGCCTCAGAAGAGGATCGCTTCTCAGGCGGCGGGGGGGGGGGGGGAGGAGGAGGAGGAGGAAGGGTGGCCCCTGTGGCAGAGGGGGCGGGGGCCACGGGGGAGGAGGATTTGGAAGGAAGGGATTTGGGAGGCGGAGGCAGAGACCCCAGATGGGGGGAGGAGGCGGAGGAGGGACAGGCTAGGGGTGAGGATATCGCGGAAGGAGGGGACACAACTGAGGCAAACGAAGTGGTCAATGGCACGGGATGGAGGCGGTCATAATTCTTCCTGACCTCAGAATAAGAGAGACGATCCAAAGTTTTGAGTTCTTGTATCATCTTCTCCTTCTGATATGCGGGGCAGTCTGAGGATCTAGGCGAGTGGATGCCAGGACAATTAACGCACCGAGGTGGTGGGGTGCATGTATGTTCCTCACGAAGAGGATGTCCACAATCGCCACAAAGGGGCTCAGCCTCACACCGTGACGACATGTGCCCAAAGCGCAAACACCGAAAACTGTGCATAGGAGGCGGGACGTAAGGTCGCATGTCACACCGGTAGCACATCACCTTTACATTCTCCGGGAGAACTTCCCCTTCGAAGGCGAGGATAAAGGCCCCGGTGTCAATGCGACGGTCTTTGGGGCCGCGCTGGACTCGCTGGACGAAATGCACGCCTCGGCGCTCCAGGTTGGCCCTGAGCTCCTCATCAGATTGCAGCAGGAGGTCCCGATGAAAAATAACCCCCTGCGTCCTATTTAGTGCCAGATGTGGGACAATGGACACTGGGATATCCCCTAGGCGGTCGCACGCCTGGAGCGCCGCCGACTGTGTGGCGGAGGTGGTCTTTATAAGAACAGACCCCGAACGCATCTTACTGAGAGCCTCGATTTCCCCGAAGATGTCCTCAATGTGCTGAACAAAGAACGTGGGCTTGGAGGTGGCGAACGTCCCCCCATCGGTTCGAGAACAGACCAAATAGCGGGGGAAGTACTTCGCCCCAAGCTGGCGGGCCTGTCCCTCCTCCCAGGGAGTGGCCAAGGGGGAAAGGGCAGGAGAACCAGAACTAGAGACAGTACCTTTCCATTTGAAAGACTCGGCCGCAGAGCGACCTGATACGTGTTGACGTTTCATCTGAGAAACGTCCGCCCCGATACCACCCACTCCGACCAGGGGCTCTCCCCACAGGCGCCACCCAGCCTCAGCAAGGGCCACCTGGCAGGATGACCGTTGCCAGGAGTCCTGATGCCCCAAGGAGACAGGCATCTACTCCTTGGCCGACGTGGGGAGGGTGCAGCTCAGGTATCGGCAGTACGATCCCTGTGTTGTCAGGGGGCTACAACCTAGAGGGTACCTGACGACCCCACCACAATGGGCTGGCTACCGTGCTGGATTTCTGGTGCCATGGAAAGTCCATCATGATCGTAGGTGCAGATGGGGACGCACTATGGGCGTAACTTGTACAACCCATCAGGCATTGAGGCCAAATTTGAGGAATAGTGGGTATGGTTACAACGCCGTTACAATGCTGAGTGCCAAGGTCTTAGTGCACTGAGGACCAGTGGTACACCACGTAAGGTGTCCTTCCCCAAAAGGCTCGTACTTCTGTAGAATTTTGAAAAATGGAGGTCAAACCCCAAGGGGGACCATCACATGGAAGCCCGAAACGGTTGAAACTCCTTTTAGTCGCCTCTTACGACAGGCAGGAATACCTCGGGCCTATTCTTACCCCAGACCCGCAGGGGGTAATGTGCTGGTTGATTAGGGTTGTGGATGGGCCTATCTTGACCCTGGCCAATTCAGAGAGAAATGTCCCAGATATTCTCGTCATCCACGACGCCGATGGGACACCAGGAGTCGGCAGCTGCTCCCTGATAGCAACTACAGTCGCCTACGAATACCAGGGTAGCCTTCATAGAGCCCATGAGCTGAAGTTGGCCAAATACAACAGATAGGATCTGTTCCTGGCTGTTAGGAGGAAATACCAGCTTAATAATTCACCAGAGGTTCTTCCTCTTGTGGTAGGTGCACGTGGAAACTGGAGTGGGGACAACCAGAGAATATGGGAGAAATTTCATCTCCGAGAATTCCTTCAGTGGGAAATGATCTGCAACACCATCCTAGCATGTATAAAGATTCACCGTCAATTTATGAGAATCATTTGGAGGAAGACTAAATTCACCCGCAGATAAGGAGCAATCCACCTGGTCCGCCGAGGACTGCCAGCTACTCCTCGGATGTGCTAGCCCTACCAGTGGCATCATAACCTGGTCAAAATAGCCGAGAGGCTGTTCATTTACTACCCAAATACACATGAGCAACTGGTGGCAGTAACTAAGACTCTCTTAAGTCGCACTTGTTTATTGCCTAAAAAGTGCAACTGAAGATATCTCTCTAACTGGAGACCAATTACAATATAATCTATATTGGAGTGGCTATTGAATAAAATTTTGGCCTTTAGTATTTCGAATTCTGTAGTCATCCACCAAGCTCAAAGAGGTTTACGTGCTGTTGATGGCAGCATGGCGAATACTCCTTATCTGGATACTATCGTAAGAGCATAGAAGACAAGGCAAACCCATGCATGTGGTAACTGGTTGGTTTGTGTGATTGGAGGGACCAGACTACTAGGGCCATTGGTCCCTTTTCCCATGAACGTGAAACACCCACAAAGAATAAAAACCAACAATAGAGATGACAGACGACACAGGACAAGAAAGACACAGACAGAGACCAGACAAAAGGAATTAACATCACTCCCAGTGTGACAGTGGTTGGCTGACCATAGAAACAAAAAAGGAAAAGCCAACCACCAAGAAACGCACTAGAACTCCAGTCGAAAATAGTGGGTCAAAGGTCAGACTAAACACAAAAAAAGGACAAACACTTAGATCAAGCGATAAAAACCCCCTGCATGAATAAAACTCAAAACTAAATCTGCCATCGCAATGTCATCTGATAAAAGTGCAGGAAGCATATCAGGCAGCGCAAATATCTGCCTGAGCGGAGTTAAAAGTGGGCAGTCCAACAAGATGTGGACCACCATCAAAGCTGACCCACAGCGACATAAAGGTGGGTCCTCATGGCCCAAGTGTCAGCCAGGTGTGGCCAATGCGTAGCCAACAAATTACAAATGAGACCTTGTGAGAGGATTGCAAGGACGAGCGCCTCACACTGGTGGTCCCCTTGACGATCCAAAGTTTGTTGGGTGAAGGCAGGGCGCACCATTCATCACTCCAGGTACCAAGGACCTTCTGCCAAAAAACTGACTGGAGATCACACTGCAAAAGGCCAATCTCCAGGGCCAGTGCACGGACAGACTGTTTGGTCAGCGTGTCAACAAGTTCATTTCCCGGGATGCCGACATGACCCGGAGTCCACACAAAGACCATGGAGCGACTTCAATGGGCAAGAGTATGGATGGACTCCTGGGTAGGCATCACCAGACGAGAGTGAGGAAAACACTGGTCGATAGCTCTTAAACAGCTCAGGGAGTCATTACAGATGACAAAGAACTCACCTGAGTGGGAGCGGATACATTCTAGGGTGCGAGAGATGGCTACCATCATTGTAGTGAAAACACTGGCCAGCCATCAATGATCATAGTTTGGAATGATTCCCAAGAGTAGCAGCATAACCAGCTCGACCAGAAACCATCGAACCGTCGGTATAGATCACGTCAGAGTCGTGAAACGCGGCAAGAAAGGAAAGAAAGCAGCTTACGAAGGGCCTCAGGAGGGACAGAGTCCTTGAGACCCTGCGCCAAATCCAGCCAAAGGCATAGGCGGGGCACTCATTATGGGGTATACGTAAAATAGGCCGAGAAAAGAGATGAGACAGAAAAACTAAAGCCCAGAAAGAATAACCAGGACGCGAAACAAGGTCATACACCCTGACCAGGACTGCCCATTCGTGAAGATAGACGACCGAGTTGGGGAACAGGAGGCGGTAATTTTAATGCCTGGGCAACCTACAAACATGTGCAGCATAAGCGGCCAGTAGTCGTTGGCGCTCGATCCGCAATGGAGGGAAACCAGCCTCCACAAGTATGCTGTTTACAGGACTTGTACAGAAAGCTCGAGTTGCGAGTCAGATATTGCAGTGAAGTATGGGATCAAACAACCGCAATGCGGAAGGCGATGCTGAACCGTAAGTCGGACTCCCATAATCGAGATGGGACTGAATCAACTTCTGATACAGTCAGAGAAGGGTAGACCGATCGGCACCCCAGCTGATGTGACTCAAAAAACTAAGAGCGTTAAGATGGCGCCATCACGTTTGTTTAAGCTGCCGAATATGAGGGAGCCAAGTCAACCAGTCATCAAAAAGCAAGCCCAAAAACCGATGCGTCTCCACCATGGCAAGAGGTTCACCATCAAGAGAAAGCCATGGCTCAGAGTGAACAGTGTGACGCCGGCAGAAATGCAAGGACGCAGGTCTTGGCGGCCGAGAACGAAGCCGTGCGTGACGGCCCAAGACTGCGGCCTGTGGATAGCGCCCTGTAGCCGCCGTTCAGCAACTGCAATACCAGGGAAGCTATAGTACAGGCAAAACTCATCAGCATACAAAGACGCCGATATGGACGTTCCCACAGCTGCAGCTAGCCCATTGATAGCAACTAAAAACAGGCAGACACACAAGATAGAGCCTTGTGGGACCCCATTCACCTGGACTCTGGAGTAACTATGGGAGGAACCAACTCGCACGCGGAAGGTATGAAGCGACAGAAAATTTTGAATAAAAATCAGGAGTGGGCCTCTAAGTCTCCATCCATGAAGCATGGTGAGGATGTGATGTCACCACAGTGTATCGTACGTCTTCCACATGTCAAAAAAGATTGCAACCAGATGCTGATGGCGGGCAAAAGCTGTGCGGTCGGCAGACTACAGGCAGACCAGATTATTGGTAGCAGAGCCCACTCTGTGATGGAGCCAGAAGGCCCCGAGACAAGTTGCCAACTCAACCTCTGGCTCACCATGTATACAAGCAACTTGCATGGAATGCTGGTGAGGCTAATGGGGCAGAAGCTGACCACCTCCAGTGGGTTCCTGCCAGGTTTCAACACAGGGGATGACGATGCTTTCCCGCCATTGAGACGGGAACTCACCCTCAACACAGATACGGTTGAAATGGTCGAGGAGGTGTCCCTGGCAGTCCACCGAGAGGCGTTTGAACATCTGATAGTGGATGCGATCTGGCCCTGGAGCCTTATCAGGGCAAGCAGATAGGGCACTTTGTAATTCCCACTCACTGAATGGAGCATTGTACGATTTGGGATGGAGCATATGGAATGGAAGTCTCCGATGTTCCAACCACACTTTCAGGGAGAGGAAGGCCAGCAGTTAATTTATAGAAGCAGAACTCTGAGCATAATGCTCTGCTAAGAGGTCTGCAAGCTATTCGGAGTCGGTACAGACTTATCTATTCAGGGATAGCCCAGGGACACTGACAGGGCTCTGATAGCCATAGAGTTGCTTAATCTAGGCCCAAACCTGCGATGGAGAGGTACAGATGCCAATGGTGGAGACATAGCATTCCTAGCACTCCTGCTTCCATTGACGAATAAGGCGTCGAGCTCAGGCACAAAGCCACTAAAAGGTAATAAGGTGTTCCAGTGACGGGTGCCAATTATGACGTTGGCGGGTCCGCCTGTGGTATCTAATCCCCACAGCGATCTCCGGTGACCACTAAGGCACAGTCCTCCACTGAGGGGACCCAGAAGAACAGAGAATTGCAGATTCCACTGCAGAAACAATGCCAGTGGTGATCGTGTGAACCACCACATCAATGGTGTCAGGAGAAAGAGGCTCAATAGTGACAATGGAGGCGAACGAGTTCCAGTCAGCCTTATTCAAAGCCAATCTGGGGTAGGCGCCCAGAAGAGTGACAGTGTGGCAGTGACAAAGATCGGAAAGTGGGCACTACCGCATAAGTCGTCAATTACACTCCATTGGACAAATGGTAGAAGGCCATGGCTGCAGACAGAGAGGTCTGCAGCCACACTGAATTGTGTGGAGGCACCATTATTTAAGATAGAAAGGTCGAGCTGTGCCACACTTGCACAATGATAGTGCCACGGGCCGTTGCCCCCAATCCACCCCCATGGGTTATGAGTGTTGAAGTTGCCCATTAACAGAAAAGGCGACGGCAGTTTGACTATCAGCACAGCCAGTACATGCTGTGTGACATCACCATCTGGTTGGTTGGTTGGTTGGAGGATTAAAGGGACCAAACTGCATAGGTCATCAGTCCCTTGTTTCATAAACACACAGAGCACAGTGAAACCATCCATTAGTCATTCGAAGCACAAGATAAAAATTCCAGCGGAAGAAAATCCCCAAGGTCAATAATAAAGAAACATGGAAAATGGAGCACAGCAACAAAAACAACAAAGAGAAGGCAGAAAGAATTAAAACTGTACAGCAGAGGATCGTGGCTGGCTGATCACGTAAATAATAGGATGAGCCAGCCACTCTGCAAAACGTTAAACCTCCAGCCTAAAAGATTAGGATGGAGTCGAATTACAACACAAAACTAATTAAAAGATACAGCTCAAAAGAGGGTGATGTAATAAAATTAAATGGACCTATAAAAGCCGCTTGCGCGAATAAAACTTAAAACCCGATCTGCCATAGAGACATTGTCACCTAAAAGAGAGGATAATTCACCCTGGAGATTAAAAGCACGTCTGAGAGCGTTTAAAAGAGGACATTCCAACAACAGATGGGCCACCGTCGTGGTTGCACCACAGCGACAATGAGGGGGGTCCTCTCGACGCAGCAGATGACCATGCGTCAGCCAAGAGTGACCAATGCGGAGCCTACAGAGAATAACAGATTCCCTGCGAGAGGCCCGCGTGGAGGAACCCCACACGGTCGTGGTCTCCTTTACTCGCCGCAGCTTGTTGGGTACAGACAGAGTGCGCCATTCGTCTGCCCACATCCCAAAGACCCGACGGCGTAACACAGATCGGAGATCAGTTGCCGGGAGGCCGATCTTCAACGGCAGTTTGCGGGTAGCGTCTTTAGCTAACTTGTCGGCGAGTTAGTTTCCCGCTATCCCAACGTGTCCCTGGGTCCATACGAACACCACCGAACGTCCCCGCTGTTAAAGAGCATGAACGGACTCCTAGATGGCAACAACAATGGGAGGGCGTGGGTAGCACTGGTCAAGAGCCTGGAGACTACTGAGAGTGTCACTGCAAATGACAAAAGACTCTCCAGTGCTGATACGAATACGCTCAAGGGCACGAAAAATGGCTGTTAGCTCTGCGGTGGAAACACTGCAGCCTTCCGGCAAGGAGCGCTGGTCTACATAGTCCGCATGAGCGTAAGCGTACCCCACATGGCCATCAACCACCGAGCCATCTGTATAGATAGCCTCCGAGTCTCGGGATGCGTCGAGGAGAGCAAGAAATTGGCGGCGCAAGACTGCAGGAGGAAC
Source organism: Schistocerca nitens (assembly GCF_023898315.1). Lineage (NCBI taxonomy): Eukaryota > Metazoa > Arthropoda > Insecta > Orthoptera > Acrididae > Schistocerca > Schistocerca nitens. The sequence goes on from NC_064620.1 coordinate 388,516,015, forward strand.
TGAATCCTTTTGCCATCGTGAGAGGTCCAACCGAAGTTGCGGCCGACGAATACACCAAGGTGGTGTATGTGGGTGGACCTGAAAAGCAGATGGAAGAGGCAAAGACTCGAGTTCACTAAGTAGTGACCTAACACGGATCCCAATTGTATGGCCTGACCGCGGCCGCCGGTGTTCGATATGGACTGCTGCATTAGCGAAAAGGAGATGGTAGTTAGGGTGACGGGGCGAACAACGGACGTGAGCAGCATAGAGGGCTAACAGTTGTTGACACCGAACGCGAAGCCACACTCCCATAATCCAGTCGGGACAGCACATGGGCTTTGTAGAGCTGCAGCAGCGTGTTACGATCTGCACCCCAAGTTGTGTTGCTCAGGCAGCAGAGGGCATTCAGATGCTGCCAGCACTGACGCTTGAGCTGACGAATATGTAGAAGCCAAGTAAGCCGGGCATTGAACAGCAATCCCAGAAAACGGTAAGTGTCAACAACCCTGAGCATAGCATCCTGAAGATACAGCTCAGGGTGGGGATGGACAGTTCGACGCCGACAAAAGTGCATAACACAAGTCTTCGCAGGGGAAAACTGAAACCCATGGGCTAGGGCCCACGCCTGCGCCTTGCGAATGGCTCCCTGCAACCGACGTTCTGCAACACCAATGGTGGAGGAGCTGAAAAAGATGCAGAAATCGTCAGCATATAACGTGGGTGAGACAGATGACCCTACTGCTGCTGCAAGGCCATTAATGGCCACAAGGAAAAGGGGCACGCTCAATACAGAGCCCTGTGGAATGCCGTTCTCCTGGATATGAAGCGAACTATGGGATGTGCCAATTAAAACGCGGAATGTCCGAACAGATAAAAAATTCTGAACAAAAATGGGGAGAGCCCCGGAGACCCCACCCATGCAATGTGGCGAGAATATGGTGCCGCCACGTCGTGTCATATGCTCTGGAGACGTCGAAAAAGACGGAGACGAGGTGTTGGCGCCTGGAAAAAGCAGTGCGGATTGCAGACTCAAGGAAGACCAAAGTATCGGCGGTGGAACGGCCCTGACGGAAGCCGCTCTGGCACGGAGCCAGAAGACCCCGAGACTCGAGCAGCCAACACAGCCGTCGACTCACCATACGTTCCAGTAGCTTGCACAGAGTGTTTGTCAAGCTGATGGGCCGATAGCTATCCACATTAAGTGGGTCCTTACCAGGCTTCAGCACCGCAACGATGGTACTATCTCGCCACTGCGACGGAAAGACACCATCGCCCCATATGCGGTTGAAGATGGCAAGAACACACCACTGACAGTCCGGGGACAGGTGTTTGAGCATCTGATTGTGGACGCCATCTGGCCCAGAGGCTGTATCAGGGCACTGTGCCAGGGCGCTTTGGAGTTCCCACAAACTAAATGGGGTGTTATACGCCTCAGGGTGGCGAGAAGCAAAACAAAGCCGTTTGCATTCCTCCTGGCATTTTAGCGCACGAAACGCAGGCGGGTAATTTCCCGACGCAGACGCCCGAACATAGTGCTGAGCGAAATGCTCAGAGATTACATCGGCATCGGTGGATAGCGCCCCATTGATGGAAAGCCCTGGGACACCTGTAGAGTGCTGCAATCCAAAGATGCGCCGAATCTTCATCCACACCTGGGAGGGTGAAGTACGGGAACCAATGGTGGAAACGTACCTCTCCCAGCACTCCTGTTTCCGCCTCTTGATGAGCCGCCGTGCCTGAGCACGGAGACGTTTGAAGAAAATGAGGTTCTCCAAAGACGGGTGCCGCTTATGTCGCTGAAGAGCCCGCCGACGTTCTTTAATGTCTTCAGCGACCTCCGGAGACCACCAAGGCACTGACTACTGACTTTCGCCGGGGGCACCCTAACGAACGAGGAATGGTACGTTCCGCAGCGGAAACAATCGCTGCAGTCAGTGTCTCAACCGCCACATCGATGGTACCGTGGGGGAGAGATTCAACAGTGGCAGCAGAGGAGAACGTTTCCCAGTTTGCCTTGCTAAATGCCCATCTAGGCAGGCGTTCATGGGATCGACGCTGGGGTAGCGAAAGGAAGATGGGAAAATGGTCACTACCACACAAGTCGTCATGGACTCTCCAGTGCACCGATGGTACAAGCCCTGGGCTGCACAACGACAGATCTATGGCCGAGAACGTGTCATGCGCCACACTGAAATGCGTGGCAGCGCCAGTGTTTAAGAGGCAGAGGTCGAGTTGGGAGATGAGATTCTCAACATCTCTGCCTCGGCCAGTAATCTTCGATCCACCCCACAGGGGATTGTGGGCGTTAAAATCCCCAAGGAGAAGAAAAGGCGTGGGTAGTTGGGTGACTAGTGCAGCCAATTCGGTCAAGGAGACTGTACCACCTGGAGGGAGATAGATACTGCAGACGGTTATGGCCTGAGTAGTCCTTACGCGTACAGCCACAGCTTCCAATGATGTTTGAAGGGGCACAGGAGCACTATATACAGAGGTAAGGACATACACGCAGGCTCCACCTGACACACTATTGTATGTGCTACGGTTGCAGTAATAACCCCTGTATCCACGGAGGGCAGGGGTCCGCATTGCTGGGAACCAGGTTTCCTGGAGGTTAATGCATAAAGGTGTCATGCATCACCATCTGGTGGAAGAGTGTGTGTCGTTTGGGATCTTATGGGCCCCCAACGGTGAGGTTATCAGCAACCTGCAATTGATTAAAGCAAACGAATGTGGATAAGAACGAAAATTGTCGTACACGCATGCACACGAAACAACCACACAATGACTATCACGTAGGCACTCTCAGATGCACTAAAACCGATGAGGAGCAAGATAGCTAATCAAGAAATTAAAACAGAGGGAAAACAAAACACAAGAGCTGAAGGAAATGTGAGTCTGACCACTTACAAAAAAAATTGGGTGAGCCAGCCACCCTGTTGACACATTAAAAACATCTCAAAATCTTGTTTAAAACGTGGGACAATTCACAAAACTTTAAAACGCGAACCACAGTCATTTGATCATTGCATTAAATAGACTGCAGATCCGCCGGCAAACCCGCTGCAGTCCGCTGGTCACCAAATAAAATGCAGTCCAATAAAATGTGGTGCACTGTGATCTGCACGCCAGAAGCACCACACATCGGAGGGTCCTCTCGCCGGAGTAAAAAGCCATGCGTCATAGGGCTGTTGCCGATGCGAAAACTAGTGAGGAGGACCTCGTCCGGTCGACGTGGCTGGGAGGAAGTGCGCTACGGCCGAGTTGTGGGCTTGACGACACGGAGCTCGTTGTCGGTCACTTCTAGCCACTCATGTTCCCAGCGACACAGGATTTTACACCTTAACAGCGAGGTGAGGGCATGCAGGGGATAGCACACTGAAAGATCTGACGGTCACGACACGCCTCCTTGGCTGCTCAATCAGCCCATTCATTCCCCAGAATTCCCGCGTGCCCTGGTACCCAGCAGAAAGACATCTCTTTCCCCAGTTTCTGTAGTTGGAGAAGGGCATCGTGGATTGTCTGGGTTCCTTTATCTGCTGGGTGCAAACGCTGGAGAGAGTACAGGGTGCTCAAAGAATCTGAACTGACGAGAAATCTAACACTGGGAGAAAGTCTCATCTGCTCCAGTGCCCGCAAGATTGCATATAATTCTGCGTCAAAGATGGTAAATTCGGGAGGCAGTCTGACCTTGAAGGCACGATCCGGGACGACGACAGAACAACCAACGGAGTCACCCTGTTTAGACCCATCCGTAAAAACAGCTACATGGTCGTGGTGCTCAGATAAAATGGCAGAAAAGACCGCATTAAAAACGGAAACAGGAGTGCTCTTACTCCTGTACCGCACCAAATCTAAAATCACTCGGGGCCGCTCGAGTAACCAGGGTGGCAGATAGTGCGACCCCAAATCCAGGGTTTAAACTAACGCCACACCGAGTGACTCCAGCACATGCTGCACATGGATCCCAAATGGCATCGTGGCTTGTGGACGGTTAGAAAAAAGGCGCTCCATATGTGGTTGGTTGTTTTAAAGGCGGGAGAAGGGACCAAACTAAAAGGTCATCGGTCCCTTGTTCCTAATAAAACAGTGCCACAAGTGGAAGAATAAAATGCCAGCCAGTGTGGCCGAGCAGCTCTACACGCTACAGTCTGGAACCATGTGACCGCTACAGTCGCAGGTTCGAATCCTGCCTCAGGCATGGATGTGTGTGATGTCCTTAGGTTAGTTAGGTGTAAGTAGTTCTAAGTTCTAGGGGACTGATAACCTCAGAAGTTAAGTCCCATAGTGCTCACAGCCATTTGAACCATTTTAGGGAGAGAATCGCTTGGGAAAGGATATTTACTCCTAAATTGCTGACTTCAATAAAAATTCCTTTACGTGCCTTAGTTTATAACTAATCCTACAAATATTTAGTGGAGGTGTTAAACTCTCCAGTCGGATACAGTCATGAAGGCGGGCTGTAAGTGACGGGGGTGGGGGGGGGGGGCGTGGAGACACGTTAAAACGGTGCAACGGATAAATAAGGCAGAAGCCTTAACTCTAATGTCAGGGAGGCCCAAACCTCCCAGCAGATAGGGGCGTGCCATTACCTCAAAACGCACGCAAAATATAGAGTTGGGCCAGTTAAACTTTGCAACTTGCGGTACATCATCGCAGGAAGTGGAAAGATTTGTGCAACAAAATGAGCCTTACTGAACACATACGTTTCCATGGCCTGGACCTTATGAAGAAGTGAGAGAGAGCGACACACGTGTTCAATGATTGCTCCCTGAATCTTATCTGCGACAGACTTCCAGTTTATCGTATCCATCTTCAGCGGACAACTGTCAATTATAACATCTAATGTTCGATATCAGGTGATCTTCAAAGCCCACGGAATTTCAACAGCGTCAAATCCTCGAAAACTGAGTGTTTTATCTGCGACCAGGACGGTCGCGGGGTTGAAATGACGGAAAGCGCGGCGGAACCGGCGGAGAGGCCCGCGAACAACAACACAACGGGAGAGGATGGACAAGACTATGAAGGAGATGACGGACAACAACAAGATCGAACAACGTAGTCACAAGGAAACCTAACAAACACGTCCACTCGTACACAGAAAAAGAAAGAAAGTAAGCTGTCTAACGCGAGGCAATGTGTCCAAAGACTTACGCGAGATTAGACTGGCTGGGTGAGCTTCCTTTTTTTTCCTTTATTGTAAGTTTAAACACCTATACAGGCGGGCTGTCAGCAGCATAGTACGCTGCTCTTCAGCCTTAAGTGGAACAATAAACATGACAGAGAGGTGATATATACAATACAAAAAACGGCGGGCAAAAAATGGAGAAACAAAAAACAATAAACAAGAAGCCGTTCACGTTGGACGAAAAAAAACACTAACACTTGGAGACACGGCGCACAAAACACGGAGAACGGCGATGGCACATGTGAACAGTTGAGTTGTAACTGCACAAAACACAAAACGATGCACACACACTAAACACTGATGGCGATGATCTCCGGCGCGCGAATGTTCACTGAGCGTGTGCGAGTCCGGGGACCTGCCAAGAGAGGAGGGGGAGGAGGAGGAGGAGGAGGAGGAGGAGGAGGAGGAGGGGGAGGAAGGGGAAATTGGAGAGGGGAGAGCAGAGATGCCATGGGCAAAGGAGTGAGGGGGAGGGAGGAAGGGGGAGGGGAAGCCCGGGGGAGAGGGTAGGAGGGAGGGGGGAAAGGAAAGAGAAGGGAAGGGAAAGGGGGGGAGGGAGGGTGCCTAAAGGAAAGGACACAGGAGGTGGGGGGGGAGGATCAAAGTTGATAGGAGGGGTAGATGCAGGGGAGGAGGACATCAGGGAGGGGGAGCTGGTGGAAGCCACCTTGGGAGAGGGTAATGAGGGTTGAGAGATGGAGACCGGGTGGGACATGGGAATACAGGCGCGGCAGCGGGTAGGGGTGGGTGAGGATCGGGGAGACGAGCGGGTGAGGAGGGTCGAGTTTACGTGTACAGGATCCGCATCCTTTCAAGGAAAAGGAGGAGGTGGGGGAAGGGGATGAGAGCATACAGGATCCGCGTGGGGGAGGGGAGACGGATGCGATAGGCGAGGCGGAGAGCATGGCGTTCAAGGATTTGGAGGGATTTATAAAAGGGAGGGGGGGCGGAGATCCAAGCCGGATGGGCATAACAAAGGATAGGGCGGATGAGGGATTTATAGGTGTGGAGGATGGTGGAGGGGTCCAGACCCCACGTACGGCCGGAAAGGAGCTTGAGGAGACTGAGTCGGGAGCGTGCCTTGGCTTGGATTGTCCGGAGGTGGGGAGTCCAGGAGAGGCGACGGTCGAGGGTGACGCCAAGGTACTTAAGGGTGGGAGTGAGGGCGATGGGACGGCCATAGATGGTGATGTAGAAATCAAGGAGGCGGAAGGAAGGGGTGGTTTTGCCTACAATGATCGCCCGGGGTTTTGGAGGGATTGACCTTGAGCAACCACTGGTTGCACCAAGCGGTGAACCGGTCAAGATGGGATTGGAGAAGGTGTTGGGAGCGCTGTAGGGTGGGGGCAAGGGCAAGGAAGGCGGTGTCATCGGCAAACTGGAGAAGGTGGACGGGGGCTGACGGCGGCGGCATGTCCGCCGTGTACAAAAGGTACAGAAGGGGGGAGAGGACGGAGCCTTGGGTCACACCGGCAGAGGGGAAAAAGGTGTAGGAATCTGAGTTATGGACGGTGACATAGGAAGGACGGCGGGAGAGATGCTGGGTGAGCGAGAGGCAGACGCTTAAGTACTCCATCAGGGGTGCCGCTATTGGCCGCTGGAACCACGTGTTCCACTGTGGCGCCCTCACACTAAAAGCGGGCCAGCAGTCGCGCGCCGCCACAGCTTACGGCGCGATGGTGCAGAGTCCTCTAGGGGTCTTCGACGTCCATGACGTCTGGCGGGGATTCAAACTCTGCCGCGCGCGGTACCAGACTGACAAGGGAACCTCCCCATCGCACCCCCCCCCCCCCTCAGATTTAGTTATAAGTTGGCACAGTGGATATGCCTTGAAAAATTGAGCTCAGATCAATCGAGAAAATAGGAAGAAGTTGTGTGGAACTATGAAAGTAATAAGCAAAATATACAAACTGAGTGGTCCATGCCCAAGACAGGCAACATCAAGGATAGTGTGAGCTCAGGAGCGCCGTGGTCCCGAGGTTAGCGTGAGCAGCTGCGGAACGAGAGGTCCTTGGTTCAAGTTTTCCTTCGAGTGAAAAGTTTACTTTTTTTATTTTCGCAAAGTTATGACCTGTCCGTTCGTTCATTGACGTCTCTGTTCACTGTAATAAGTTTAGTGTGTGTTTTGCGACCGCACCGCAAAACCGTGCGATTAGTATACGAAAGGACGTGCCTCTCCAATGGGAACCGAAAACATTTGATCGCAAGGTCGTAGGTCAACCTATTCCTCCACAGGAAAACACGTCTGATATATTCTATACGACGCTGGTGACGGCATGTGCGTCACATGACAGGAATATGTTGTCTACCCACCTAACTTTTACACTTGGCGAATGGGTAAAAAGATTCTTCTACCTTGCCCGATTTAGGTTTCCTTGTGTATGTAATAATCACTCCCAAAAAAGTGATGAAAACATAAGAGTGTCACATAAACTGCAACAAATGAATGCAACAGTTTTTCACAGTCGCACAGTTTTCCCTGTGCTCTGTCAAAACATAAGTTTTTAACTCTTTCAAATTTTTCCGTTTAGGTGTAGCGTACCCATACTACGGCGCAGTTGCTTAGCATCGGACGGACGGACCGACAGATAATAATTGTCTGAAAATAAAAAAGTAAACTTTTCACTCGAGGGAAGACTTGAACCAAGGACCTCTCGTTCCGCAGCTGCTCACGCTAACCACGGGACCACGACGCTCCTGAGCTCACATAGTCCTTGATGTTGCCGATCTTGCGCATGGACTACTCAGTTTGTATATTTTGCTTATTATTTTCATAGTTCCACACAACTTCTTCCTGTTTTCTCGATTGATCTGTTCAGTTTTTCAAGGCCTATCCACTGTGCCAACATATAACTAAATCTTTTTTTTTGTTTGGTTTTAGGGCGCAAAACTGCTATGGTCATTAGCGCCCAGCCTGTGACTTAGGAAACAGTAAAAAAAAAAACAAAAAAAAAACCTAAACTGAAAATCAGCAGCAATGGGAACAAAGTCATAAAATTGGAGAAACTAAAAGCAGAAGGAAGGCTTAAAAATCCACTACAGAAAGGGGGTGGTTGCCCCCAAAAAAAGCTTCAAATAACTGACGTCATTTCACTAGCACTAATAAACTGGAGAACGCGGTCGGCTGAGCGCGTGTCATCTGCTAAAATCGACGATAGATCAGGCGATAACTGTAGACGGGCGCGTAACGGATTAAAATAGGGGCATTCAATTAAAAGGTGTCTTACCGTCCACAGCTGAGAGCAGTGGGGACAGAGTGGGGGAGGATCGCCGCTTAAAAGATGTCGATGGCTAAAAAGACAGTGCCCTATCCGGAGTCGAGTTAAAATTACCTCCTCCCGACGACGCGATCGGGAGGAAGAAGTCCAAGCGCAAGGAAGAGCTTTCACTTCCCGCAATTTATTATTGGGAAGTGTTGACCAATGCGCATGCCATAAATGAGCAACTTTGCGACATAAACCGCTCCGTACATCGGTGAAGGGAAGCGACGGAATAGCTGGCCGAGGAAGAGAGACTGCAGCCTTGGCCGCTATATCGGCCGCCTCATTCCCACATATACCAGCGTGTCCCGGGAGCCAGAGGAACGCCACCGAGACGCCCCCCAGATGGAGCAAGCGCAGACAGTCCTGAATCCGGTGGACCAGAGGGTGCACAGGGTAAAGAGCTTGGAGACTGAGGAGAGAGCTGAGAGAATCGGAGCAGATAACGTACTGTATCCGCCGATGGCGGCGGATGTAGTGGACAGCCTGGAGAACAGCGTAAAGCTCCGCAGTATACACCGAACACTGGTCGGGAAGCCGAAATTGATTTGGGGCGTCGCCAACAATATAGGCACTCACTACACCTAACGATGTTTTCGAGCCGTCGGTGTAAATAAATGTGGCGTCCGTCAGTTGTGCACATAGAGCAGCAAATGCCCGACGATAAACAAGTGTAGGGGTACCATCCTTGGGAAATCGACAAAGGTCACGGAGCAGGCAGATCCGGGGACGGAGCCAAGGCGGTGCTGTACCCCAAGTTGTCAAGAAGGTTTTAGGAAAGCGGAAGGAAAGAGAATGGAGCAGTTGACGGAAGCGGACTCCCGGTGGTAGTAGGGAGGAGGGAGGAGGGGCGGCCAGCATACCCTACATCAAATGAGGCGTCGAAAAAAAGGGCATGGGCTGGATTAGCAGGCATGGAAGACAGATGGCTAGCATAACGACTTAGAAGGACCGCTCGCCGATTGGACAACGGAGGTTCAGCAGTCTCAGCATAAAGGCTTTCCACAGGGCTAGTGTAAAAAGCTCCAGACACTAAACGTAATCCACGGTGGTGGATAGAGTCGAGACGCCGAAGAATAGACGGCCGAGCAGAGGAGTAGACTATGCTTCCATAATCCAATTTCGAGCGCACTAAGGCGCGATAGAGGCGGAGAAGGACCACTCGGTCCGCTCCCCAGGAGGTACCATTCAGGACACGGAGGGTGTTAAGCGATCGCAGACAGCGAGCCGAAAGATAGGAAACGTGGGAGGACCAGCACAGTTTTCTGTCAAACATAAGACCCAAGAATTTAGCAACGTTGGAAAACGGAAGGTTGACAGGACCTAGATGTAAGGAGGGCGGAAGAAACTCCTTACGTCGCCAAACATTAACACAAACGGTCTTACTGGGAGAAAAACGGAAGCCTGTTTCGATGCTCCAAGAGTGGAGGCGATCGAGACATCCTTGAAGACGTCGTTCAAGAAGGCTGGTCCGTTGAGAGCTGTAGTAGATCGCAAAATCATCCACAAAGAGGGAGCCCGAGACATCGGGAAGGAGACAATCCATAATTGGATTTATAGCGATGGCAAACAGTACAACACTCAGCACGGAGCCCTGGGGTACCCCGTTTTCTTGGGAGAAAGTGCGGGAGAGAGTAGTGTTCACCCGCACTCTAAATGTGCGCTCTGCCATAAATTCGTGAAGAAAAAGGGGCAGCCGGCCTCGAAAGCCCCAAGAGAACAGTGTGCGGAGGATGCCTGTCCTCCAACAGGTATCGTATGCTCTCTCCAGATCAAAAAATATTGCTACCGTTTGGCGTTTCCGGAGAAAATTGTTCATGATATAAGTGGAGAGAGCAACAAGATGGTCAACTGCAGAACGATGCTGTCGGAATCCGCATTGGGCAGGTGTTAAAAGACTGCGGGATTCCAGCCACCACGCTAAACGGTAATTCACCATACGCTCCAAAACCTTACAGACACTACTCGTGAGAGAAATGGGGCGATAGCTAGAGGGGAGATGTTTGTCCTTTCCAGGTTTCGGAACAGGAACGACGATAGCTTCCCGCCATCGTCTGGGAAAAGTACTGTCGGTCCAAATTCGATTATAAAGGCGAAGGAGGTAACGCGGACTATGGGTTGATAAATGCAGCAACATTTGGACGTGGATACCATCCGGTCCTGGGGCGGAGGAGCGAGAAGAAGAGAGTGCATGTTGGAGTTCCCGCAAGGAGAAAACAGTATTGTAGCTTTCGCGATTTTGAGAGGAGAAAGCAAGATGTCGCACTTCCGCTGCACGTTTCTTCGGGAGAAACGCTGGCGGGTAATTTGAAGAGCTCGAAATCTCGGCAAAGTGCTGACCCAACGAGTTAGAAATTGCGACGGGGTCCACTAATGTGTCATGCGCGACAGTGAGCCCAGAGACCGGGGAGAAACTAGGCGCGCCTGAGAACCGTCGAAGCCGACTCCAAACTTCCGAGGAGGGAGTGAAGGTGTTAAATGAGCTAATAAAGAATTTCCAGGTTGCCTTCTTGCTATCGCGGATGACACGACGGCATCGCGCTCGGAGCTGTTTATAGCGGATACAGTTGGCCAAAGTAGGATGGTGGCGGAAAACGCGGAGAGCACGTCGCCGCTCACGTAGTGCATCACGGCATGCCTCGTTCCACCAAGGAACTGGGGGGCGCCGGGGCAATTCGGAGGTGCGTGGTATTGAATGTTCCGCAGCTGTAAGAATAACGTCGGTAATATGTGTGACCTCATCGTCGACGCTGGGAAAGTGACGGTCATCGAATGTCGCTAGAGACGAAAAAAGTATCCAATCGGCTTGGGCAAACTTCCAGCGTCGCGGGCGCATATATGGCTGTTGAGGCTGCAGTCTAAGGACACATGGAAAGTGGTCACTCGAGTGTGTATCATCAAGGGCGAACCAGTCGAAGCGCCGAGCTAGCGGAACAGTACCGACCGCGAGGTCCAAATGAGATAAATTTGTCGTGGAGGCAGACAAAAATGTAGGGACCCCAGTGTTGAGGCAAACTAGATCGGCTTGGTGGAAGACGTCTAGCAATAGTGAGCCACGTGGACAAGGATGTGGAGATCCCCAAAGCGGCTGGTGGGCATTGAAGTCCCCAACCAGCAAATATGGGGGTGGAAGCTGACCAAGAAGATGAAGGAGATCAGCTCGTGCCATTTGTGTGGACGATGGAATGTATACAGTACAAAGAGAGAACGTGTATCCGGAAAGGGAAAGACGGACGGCGACAGCTTGGAAGGAGGTGTTTAAATGGATTGGGTGATAATGGAGAGTTTCATGGAGAAGAATCATGAGTCCTCCATGTGCTGGAGTGCCTTCAACAGAGGGGAGATCATATCGGACGGACTGAAAATGAGGGAGAACAAAGCGGTCGTGGGGACGCAGCTTTGTTTCCTGAAGACAGAAGATGACCGGCGAGTAGGATTGTAAGAGGATCGACAATTCATCCCGATTAGCGCGAATACCGCGGATATTCCAGTGGATAATGGACATAGGGTGAACAGAAAATGGAGGAATGTGACCAAGGTCGCTGTCAACTCAACGACTGCTCTGAGCTTGCGACCGACAGCATGGAATGGCATTCAGCCGAAGGCAGAAGAGCCTGATCCATAGGTTGGTCAGGAGCAGCTCCTGCCACCAGCGACCTGCCGGTTGATCGGCCGCCAGCAGTGCGCCTCGGCGACACAGAAGACGGCCGAGGGCGACTTCCGCCAGGTGGTGCTGTAGATGGGACACGCCTTGGCGGAGAAGGAGAGGAACTGGGTTTATTACTAGCCTTCTTGGAAGTATGATGTTTAGATGAAGGAGGGACCGATAGTTGGGAAGTTGCCGTACGTAAAAACTCTTCACGAGTATGCTCTTTTTTCGAAGACTTGGCGTCTGACTTTTGGGCTCGAGATTTAGCAGAACCCGACGAAGGGTGAGCCATAGAGTGGGCAGGCGAAAGTGGTGAGGTTGAACGGGCGATCTTTGCGCTGGCCGATCTGACGACCGTGGTACTAAAGGTGAGGTCGCAAGTCTGCGTGGCCGCTTCCTTTGTTGGCCGATGAGAAGCAAGGACAGCGCTGTATTTTCCTTTCTGAGGCATGGTGGGCTGTCGACTGGCGAATAATTTTCGAGCAGCAAAGGTCGACACCTTTTCCTTCACTCTTATTTCCTGGATGAGTTTTTCGTCCTTAAAAACGGGGCAATCTCGAGAGGAAGCAGCGTGGTCACCCATACAGTTGATGCAGCGAGGGGATGGAGGTGGACAAGCACCCTCATGGGCATCCTTGCCACACGTAACACATTTGGCCGGATTGGAACATGACTGGCTGGTGTGATTGAACCGCTGGCATCGATAGCACCGCGTAGGGTTTGGGACGTAAGGGCGAACGGAAATTATCTCATAGCCGGCTTTGATTTGCGATGGGAGTTGAACTTTGTCAAACGTCAAGAAGACAGTGCGGGTTGGAATGATGTTCGTGTCAACCCTTTTCATAACTCTATGAACAGCCGTTACGCCCTGGTCAGACAGGTAATGCTGAATTTCGTCGTCAGACAATCCATCGAGGGAGCGTGTATAAACTACTCCACGCGAGGAATTTAAGGTACGGTGCGGTTCCACCCGGACAGGGAAGGTGTGGAGCAGAGAAGTACGCAGCAATTTTTGTGCCTGGAGGGCACTGTGTGTTTCTAACAACAGGGTGCCATTCCGTAATCTGGAACAAGACTTTACAGGACCTGCAATTGCGTCGACACCTTTCTGAATAATGAAAGGGTTTACTGTGGAGAAGTCGTGACCTTCGTCAGACCGAGAAACAACAAGGAACTGTGGCAACGATGGAAGAACTGACTGTGGCTGAGACTCAGTGAACTTACGTTTGTGAGCAGACATAGTGGAAGGTGAGGAAACCATTGCGGAAGAATCCCCCATGATTACCGGCGTCTCCGATGGCGCGCTCCTCCCTTGTGTGGGGCCCTCACTGAGGGCACACCCGCCTTAGGTGATTGTTCACACCTCAGGTCACACCTCCCGACAAACGGACGGAGGGACCAATCGGCACTTTCGGAAGGTATCAGCTCGGGTAATCACCCCTCCCTGGGCCTGGCCGTTACCAGGGGGTACGTACGTGTCCTACCTGTCTACCCGGGGCGGGGAATTACGCGTTACCCCGTCACCGGCTACGCATGGAAGTGCGTGGGTCGGCCTTCAGACACGCACAGGGAGGAAAAAAGAGAAAGAGAAAGGAAAGAAGAGAGGTCTCAAACGCTGCAGCGGAGAAAAGGGTAGAGAGAAGAGGTAAGGAAAAGAGAAGGATAAGGACGGATGAAGACTTACAAGCAAGGAAGGCGAAGAATGTAGTATATTTACAACCGTCCGTCTCCAGACGTAGGCACAAATCAGAACCCCAGAATGGGAGAAAGGGAAAGAAAGAGCCAGAGGTGAGGAGGGGGGCGAAGATGGGGGATGGGGAAGGATGCGGAAAGGGAAGGCATGCAGCCCGGAAAGGAAGGAAGGCCACATCAGCTCGGGGTCCCATGCTCGCTACGCACGTATCCACAAAAGAGTTGTGGATCCCCTGGGGGGATAACTAAATCTGAGGGTTTTTTTTTTTGTGGTTTTAGGGCGCACAACGTCAACGGTCATTAGCGCCCAGACTACTTTAGGAATGCACCGCGAGTCACAAGTTTAAAACAGCAACAAAACGGAGAACACGATGAAAGACATACTGACAGGCATAGGATTAAAAAAGAAAACAGCATAATCAAATGTCCTTTGAGAGGGTTGTCAAATTGATAAAATGAAGAACGCGAGCAGCTGCTCGTGGGTCATCCGCTAAAATGGCTTCTACAGGACATGGCAGGCCAATATCGAGACGTAGGGTGTTAAAATTCGGACACGACGTTAAAATGTGGCGGACCGTCAGCAATTGCCCACATGGGCAGAACGGCGCCGGCGCAGCCGTCAGCAGATGGCGATGGCTGAACCGGCAGTGGCCAATTCGCAACCGGGCCAAAACTACCTCCTCCCGCCGAGAAGGGCGTGAGGAGGACGTCCAAGCCACGGGTAGAGCTTTCAAGGCCCGAAGCTTGTTGTCTGAAAGTGCAGCCCAATCGGCATGCCACAGCGAGACAATGCGCCGACAAATTACCCTGCTACAATCTGACGAAGGGACACAACAAGAAGCTGTCCGAGGCTGGAGGACCGCAGCCTTGGCCGCGGCATCTGCAGCTTCGTTCCCAGGGATACCGACATGGCCAGGAATCCACATAAAGCGAACTGGAGAACCGACGTCCACCAGCTGCTGAAGAGAGCGTTGGATCCGGTGCACGAAAGGGTGAACCGGGTACGGATCACCGAGGCTCTGGATAGCGCTCAGGGAATCGGAGCAGATGACATATGCAGAATGTCGGTGGCGGCAGATGTAAAGGACAGCCTGGTAGAGGGCAAAGAGCTCAGCTGTGAAGACCGAACAATGGCCATGGAGCCGATATTGGAAACTTTGTGCCCCGACAATAAAAGAACACCCGACCCCGTCATTGGTCTTAGAGCCATCTGTATAAATGAAGGTCGTATTAATGAACTTCGAACGAAGTTCGACAAAACGGGAGTGGTAGACTGAATCGGGGGTAACCTCCTTCGGGAGCGAGCAGAGGTCAAGGTGGACGCGAACCTGAGCCTGGAGCCAAGGTGGCGTGTGGCTCTCGCCCACTCGAAAGGTGGCAGGGAGTGAAAAATGAAGGTGTTGAAGGAGGCGACGAAAGCGAACTCCAGGGGGTAGCAGGGCGGAGACATACAACCCGTATTGACTGTCGAGAGAGTCATCAAAAAAGGAACGATAAGATGGGTGGTCAGGCATTGCCAGTAGCCGACAGGCATACCGACAAAGCAGTATATCGCGCCGGTAGGTGAGTGGCAACTCACCAGCGTCAGCATGAAGACTCTCGACGGGACTAGTATAAAACGCTCCGATCGCAAGTCGTAAACCCCGATGTTGTATGGAGTGGAGGCGGCGTAAGATGGATGGCCGTGCAGAGGAGTATACGAAGCTCCCATAATCCAGCTTGGAGCGGACGATCGACCGATATAGGCGAAGGAGGACGGTTCGATCCGCTCCCCACGACATACCACTGAGAACACGGAGGACATTGAGAGAACGGGTACAACGGGCAGCCAAATAAGACATGTGGAGACCAACTAAGTTTCCTGTCAAATGTAAGACCTAAAAATTTTGTTGTCTCCACGAATGGGAGAGCAACGGGACCAAGTCGTAAAGACGGTGGGAGAAATTCTTTGTAGCGCCAGAAGTTAATACAGACCGTCTTCTCGGCAGAAAAACGGAAGCCATTGGCGACACTCCACGAGTAAAGACGGTCAAGAGAACGCTGAAGACAGCGCTCCAGGAAACACGTACGCTGCGCGCTGCAATAGATGGTAAAATCGTCCACGAAAAGGGAGCCTGATACATCAGCTGGGAGGCAATCCATTATTGGACTGATCGCTATGGCGAAGAGAGCGACGCTCAAAACTGAGCCCTGTGGTACCCCATTCTCCTGGCGAAAGGTGTCTGACAGGACAGAACCCACACGTACCCTGAACTGTCGATCCATTAAAAAGGAACGAATAAAAAGAGGGAGGCGACCGCGAAGACCCCATGTATGCATGGTGCGGAGAATGCCCGCCCTCCAACAGGTGTCGTAAGCCTTCTCCAAATCAAAGAACACAGCCGCGGTCGGGCGCTTCCGCGAGAAGTTATTCATAATGAAGGTCGACAAGGTAACCAGATGGTCAACAGCAGACCGGCGCCTACGAAATCCACATTGTACATTGGTAAGTAGGCGTCGAGACTCGAGCAGCCAAACCAATCGAGAGTTAACCATTCGCTCCATCACTTTACAGACACAGCTGGTAAGCGAGATGGGTCGATAACTGGAGGGCAAGTGCTTGTCCTTCCCCGGCTTAGGAATCGGGACAACAATAGACTCGCGCCAGCATGCGGGAACATGTCCCTCAATCCAGATGCGATTGTAAGTACGAAGAAGAAAACCTTTACCCGCAGGAGAAAGGTTCTTCAGCATCTGAATATGAATAGAATCAGGCCCTGGAGCGGAGGACCGTGATCGGCCAAGTGCGGTTTCGAGTTCCCGCATGGTGAATGGGGCATTATAACTTTCACGATTCGAGGAGCGGAAGTTAGGTGGCCTAGCCTCCTCTGCCTGTTTGCGGGGGAGGAAGGCAGGGTGGTAATGAGCGGAGCTCGAAACCTCTGCGAAAAAGCGGCCGAAGGCATTGGAGACAGCCTCAGGGGCCACAAGGACGTCATTCGCGACCGTCAAGCCAGAAACTGGTGAGTGGACCTTAGTGCCAGATAGCCGGCGCAGGCTACCCCAGACAACAGAAGAAGGAGTAAAACTGTTGAAGGTGCTTGTGAAAGCAGCCCAGCTGGCTTTCTTGCTTTCTTTAATAATACGACGACACTGTGCACGTAATCGTTTATAATTGACACAATTCGCCACTGTAGGGTGGCGTTTAAAGGCGCGTAAAGCACGTCGACGAGCACGTAGAGCGTCTCTACATGCTGCGGTCCACCAGGGGACCGGTACGCGACGTGGAGAAGAAGTAGGGTGAGGGATGGAATATTCAGCAGCAGAGAGAATGACTTCCGTGAGGTGTGCGACCTGACTATCGCAGCTTGGGAATGTTTGATCCCGAAAGGTCGCCCTTGAAGAGAAGAGCCCCCAGTCTGCTTTGGAGATGTTCCAACTAGATGAGCACGGAGAGGGGGTATGCTGCAGGAGATGGATAACACATGGGAAGTGGTCGCTCGAATATGTATCAGAAAGAGCATACCACTCGAACCGGCGTGCAAGTTGGGGAGTACATATAGAGAGATCTAAATGGGAATAGGTGTGAGATGTATCCGAAAGAAAAGTAGGGGCGCCAGTATTGAGGCAGACGAGATTGAGCTGGTTGAAAAGGTCTGCTAACAGGGAGCCCCTCGGGCAGGATGCTGGAGAGCCCCAAAGGGGATGGTAGGCATTGAAGTCTCCAGTTAACAAAAATGGTGCAGGTAGCTGAGCAATAAGTTGCATCATGTCTGCCCTGGTAACGGCAGACGACGATGGAGTGTAAACGGTACAAATGGAAAATGTAAAAGTGGGGAGAGTAATGCGGATGGCAACTGCCTGCAGGCCGGTGTGCAACGTGATGGGATCGTAGTAAATATCATCCCGGACCAGCTACATAACCCCTCCATGAGCTGGGATACCTACCACAGGGGGTAGGTCAAAACGCACAGAGGTGTAGTGTGCCAAGGCAATTTGATCGCATGGGCGTAGCTTCGTTTCCTGGAGGGCTACGACGAGCGGACGGTGCAAGCGAAGCAGCAACTTCAAGTCCTCTCGGTTGGAGCGAATGCTGCGAATATTCCAGTGAATAAGTGCCATCGTAAGAAAAAAGGAAGATGAAAGAAGGGGTCACCTCGAAGGCCGCTGAGGGCCTGGCTTCGAGCGAGCACTGCCGCCGCTATCAGTAGGCGGACAGTCATCGTCCATTGGTTCTACAGGTTCATCAGCCATCTTGGGAAGATGGCCGGGAGGGGGAGCTTCCTCCGCCGGTGAACGGCCAGATGTTCGGCTACCAGCGGTGCGGCCAGGCGAAAGGGATGACGGCCTGGGGCGGCAACCGCTGGGTGGCGCAGGAGAAGAAATGCGCCGTGGCGGAGAAGGAGAACTGTGCTTCCTATTAGCCTTCTTGGATGGTCGTTTGGTGGAAGTACCGGACGAAGGCTGGGAGGTCGAGGTACGTAGGAAGTCTGCACGGGACGGTTCCTTCTTGAAGGCCCGTGCATCTGACTTCTGGGTCTTCGTCTTAGCAGAAGCTGATGAAGGGGCTGGTGTCTGTGGGGTGATGGGACGAAGAGGAGACGTCGACCGCGCGATCTTAGCACTGGCCGAACGGACGACCGTGGTGCTGAAGGTCAGATCGCAGGTCTGGGTTGCCACCTCCCTGGTAGTCCGAGGAGAGGCGAGGACAGTACTGTATTTCCCCGCTGGGAGCAGCGTGGGCTTCCTACTAGCCAATAGCTTGCGAGCAGCCGAGGTGGACACTTTCTCTTTGACCCGAATTTCTTGGATACAGCGTTCTTCCTTATAGACAGGACAGTTGCGGGAGGATGCAGCATGGTCACCCTGACAGTTCACACAACGAGGAGACGGAGGTGGACAGTCACCCTCATGGGCATCCCTGCCACAAGTGACACATTTAGCCGCATTGGAACAAGATTGGCGAGTGTGATTGAAACGCTGACACTGGTAGCAGCGCGTAGGTGTCGGGACATAGGGGCGAACAGAAATAACCTCGTAGCCCGCTTTGATGCGCGATGGCAGCTTAACACTATCGAAGGTCAAAAAAAGTGTCCGGGTCGGTACAAGGTCATTGTTGACCTTTTTCATGACCCTATGGACAGCCGTCACGCCCTGCTCAGCGAGGAAAGATTGAATCTCCTCGTCAGTCAAACCGTCGAGGGATCTAGTGTAGACCACACCACGAGACGAATTCAAAGTTCGGTGAGCCTCCACCCGGTCAGGGAATGTGTACAGGAGTGTGGCCCGAAGCAGTTTTTGTGCCTGAAAGGCGCTCTCAGTTTCGAGTAATAAGGTACCGTTACGCAACCTGGTACAGGATTTGACAGATCCGGCTATGGCATCGACGCCCTTCTGGATAACGAAAGGGTTGACAGAGGAAAAATCCTTTCCGTCCTCAGATCGAGAAACGACGAGGAACTGTGGGGCAGGCGGTAGTACTTTTGTCACTGGTAGCTGGTCACGTTTCCGTTTTTGGGCAGAAGTCGAGAGAGATGGAGTGAAATCCATTGCGGAGAAATCCCCCATGATTGCCAGCGTCTCCGATGGCGCGCTCCTTCCTTGTGGGGACCCTCTCAGAGGGCACTCCCGCCTTAGGTGAATGTTTACATCTCAGGTCACACCTCCCGAGAAACAGACGGAGGGACCAATCGGCATGGTCAGAAGGTATCAGCTCAGGCAATCACCCCTCCCCGGGCCTGGCCTTTACCAGGGGGTACGCGCGTGCCTTACATGTCTACCCAGGGCGGGGAATTACGCGTTACCCCGTCACCGGCTACGCGTGCGAACGCGTGGGTCGGCCTTCAGGCGCGCACAGGGAGGAAGGAAGAAGAGGAAAAAGGAGAGAGAGAGAGAGAGAGAGAGAGAGAGAGAGAGAGAGAGAGAGAGAGGACAGTGTCTCAAACGCCGAGGCGGAGACCAGAGAAGGCAAGGAGAAGAAGGCAATGAGAAGGCAAGGAGAAGAAGGCAATGAGAAGGCAAGGAGAAGAAGGCAATGAGAAGGCAATGAGAAGGCAAGGAGAAGAAGGCAATGAGAAGGCAAGGAGAAGAAGGCAATGAGAAGGCAAGGAGAAGAAGGCAATGAGAAGGCAAGGAGATTATGCAGGGGAAAGAGTAAGGAAGACAGTGAGGTGGAGAAGAGCAAAGAAAGGAACCAACCAAAGAAAGGAAGAAACGAGAAGTGAAAAAGCAAAATGACCGCAAATAGAGGTCGTGGAACCGTCCGTCTCCGGACGCAGGCGCTAACTACCCCCTTGAGGGGGAGGGACTCCTTTTAGTCGCCTCTTACGACAGGCAGGAATACCTCGGGCCTATTCTTACCCCGGACCCGCAGGGGGCTGAGGGGGGTGCGATGGGGAGGTTCGCTTGTGAGTAAGCGACATTTCTGGTCATTAACCCGCGCTCCCATAAGACGACCAAAAGCATCCAAAACTTCCTTCAGCAGTGGTATAGCATCAGGGGTACGGAGAAGAGCCATAACGTCATCAGCATATGCACGAACGGTAAACCTCTCTCCCAACAGCAACTAGCCACCTAAACGAACAGCTATAGATCGCAATAAGGGTTCCAGAAACAGAACGTAGAGTGACATAGATAATGGATTCCCTTGAAGGACGCCCTGACACACCGCGATGGGGAAAGTAAGATAGCCATTTACATCAATGGACGCACAAATACCAGTAATTAGAGAGCTAAACAGTCGTCGTGCAGCATCGTTAAAACCAACAGTCGCCAATACTCGCATGAGAAATCCATGATTAACGCGGTCGAACGCTTGGTGAAAGTCAATGAAAAGCAAAGCACATGGTACGGGAATGGTGGAAGCAATCTAAATTGAATCACGACATTCAGCAACGAGAGTCAGGAGAATACGACCCAGAAGACAACTTCGATGGATCGCGACGATGGTAGCCAACAACACGGATAGTCTGCTATTCATAGCTCGCACCACTATTTTATAATCATAGTTGAAGAGTGTTATCGGGCGGACCTGATCCAAGGGCAAACGTCCCAGCTTCTTGGGGATCAGGAAAAATTTAGCAACCTTGAAGCTGGGCGTGATAAGCCCTCCGTAGAATTCTTCATTCACCATAGAAGTTATCGTATCTCCTATCAGGGGGCAAAATCGAATATGAAATTCTTTCGAAAGGCCATCGAAGCGAGGCGAATTGTGGGAGGGAGAACGCGCCACAATATCAAGTATATCATCGCTATGGAATACAGAGAAAAACTCTTCCTGGAGAGCTGGTGTAACAACACTATCAAGGAGGGAGGTAAAATCAACAGACGGTAAACCGTCTGAATCCACTTCAGAATAAAATTCGGAAAAGTACTGGTAAAGTACACGCATGATATTAGATTCGGAGGACCACTCACGCCTATCTAGAGAACGAATGGTAGTTAAGACACGTCATTTGAGATAGTTTGTGAAGCCGAAGAAGATCATGGGGAGAGACCAACTCATCCTGTACGATTGAACGAGGCTGGGAACGCAATTGGACACCATCCATATGCTTACGTTTGAGTTGAAGTTTTGCCTTCACACAGTGGACGTCTACGACTCTCAAGGGGGCATCACGAGCATTATCGTAAAGATCGCGAAGGGCAGCATAATAAAATTCCCTAGTTCGCCTTATTTCGGCCGCTTTTTGAAGGCTAAAATGCTTGAGTGTATTTCGAATCCGAGGTTTAGCAAAGGTAACCCACCGTTCTAGAATTGAGGGAAAATGCGCCTGGGACTGGATTGTCCGCCCCCACACGTCGGCGATAATGCCTTCCAGAGGGGGGTCCGTGAGATGTAGAGAGTTCAGCTTCCATAAAGGGCGTGAAAGATGGACCTGTTGCGGGATGTTGTTAAAAGTCATGGAAATAGCACAGTGATCAGTGAAACTGGCAGGAATTACATCAATCGATAGTAGCTGACTACAGATGAGGGCAGATAAATAAAAGCGGTCCAATCGCCTACTTGAAGTAGATGCTTGGTTGGTTTGTGGGATTAAAGGGGCCAGACTGCTAGGGCCTTCGGTCCCTTTTTCAAAAATCTTCAAACACCCACAAAGAATAAAAACGAACAATGGAGATTACAAGAGAAGACAGGACAAGAAAGACTCAGACAGAGACCAGACAAAAGGAATTAAAATCACAGAGAGTGGCAGTGGTTAGCCGACCAGAGGGGCAAAAAAGGAAAAGCCAACCACCAAGAAACACACTAAAAAACCTAGTCTAAAATTGTAGGCTAAAGGCCAGACTCAACACAAAAAAAAAGGCAAACACTTAGATCAAGTGATAAAAGCCCCCTGCTCGAATAAAACGCAAAACTAAGCCTGCCATGGCAGTGTCATCTGTTAAAAGGGCAGGGAGCGTATCAGGCAGCGCAAACGTCTGCCTGAGCGCAGTTAAAAGGAGACAGGCCAACAAAATGTGTTGAAGTAGCTGTAAAAAACGTAAACCGCACCAAAAATGTAGGATATCTGCAAACCCAAGCATCTTCGAGATGCAGAGACGTCACCATATCATTAAGTTCACGACACTATGTATAATTGGGGGTCTGATCTACAGAACGTAAGACGCAGTTAAAATCGCCCCCCAGCAAAACATTGCGCGGGTTCCGTCGGAGTAAATAAACAACTTCTTCCTTATAAAATCGCGCGCGATCGGACGAACGACCGGATCCAGACGGAGCGTAAAGAAAAATTAAGGTGAGGTCATAAAAACTACAGTCTATACCGCGATCTAGGTTATCGAAGTCCGTCAGGGGGATTCCATCTCAAAGCAAAGCCATACTGGTAGAATTCTGAAGCCCAACATTTTGAAAAACAGTATCCAGGAAGACAAAACACATCAAACAACACCTCTTGTAAACACACGATATCAGCTTGGGAATCTTAAACTGGCGTAACGCAGCAAGCCGTAATTGGGAACATATCCTATTAACATTAAGCGTTAGAAATTTAGGAAATACGGAAGCGTCCGATCCCACCCGTCTGCTTTGACCCATGACGTCACAACTATGGCGGAAACAAAAACAAACACACACACTTTCCACAAGAAGCCTAATGACACTAACGGGACAAGCGCGGGAAATGGGGTGTTTTGGGTGGGGGGCAAACTAAATATAAACAAATTTAGACGCCTTGCGTAGCTACAACGTGAAGTGAAGACAGCCATGCATGAATACCCACCCACCTGCCCAGGGGTCGTAACCCCTGCAACCCATAGAAGATAAAGATGCTTCAGTAGCTGATTAGTGTTTTTTGTCTTTTTAAAAAAAATCTCACGAGATAGAACGAACAGGTCAGAAAAGTAAATAAAATGAGATAAAACAGAACTGGAGACAGCCACACTCAAACCAAACTCCGCGCCGTCATGACGTCACACGACAACACCCTTACGTCACGGGTCAAAGCCGACGCGTGGGATCGGACGCTTCTGTCGACCCGAAATTTATATGCCTGCATCCGTTAGCACATGTAAGGTCAAAGAAACAACACTAAGGAAAATGAAGTCATCACGCCCTTCTCTCCTCAACGTCCGGAGGCGGTGGAAAGAAGATATAATTCTAATCCTCCCCATCGGAAGCCAAGGAATCCTCGTTTTTCTTTTTACGATGTGCCGCTACACGTGCAGGTTTAACACGCTGTTTCACACCATTCCGTAAAAACATACACTCACGATGTGGAAGGGTTGGAGGCACGTCAAGCTCAGATTTGAGAGAGGATTGCATCACCTAATCACCAGGATGAGAAACCATAGAATCCTGTTGTCCCACCGTCTCAGCGTGGAGGAGCGGTGGTATTTCACTGGAACACTAAGACTGGTCAACAGGCAACGTCTCTGCGGGAACATCTGAATTCACGGGAACAGTCGCGTCTACAGGTGAAGGGGGGGGACAGATACAACACACATTTCAACTGGAGAGGGACGCTCTCGAAATCTGTACCGTCCTCAGTCCGCCGGCGTTTGACTTGCGCTGCAAGAGCCGTCGGCCCCTCGTGGACAACGGCCGCACTGGGACGCGCCGGTAACGGTGGAAATTCGCGAGGAGTAGGGAGTAATGTTGCCCCCCAACATCGCTTAAAGCTGGAGATTGTCAGTAGACTGAAAAGACACTGTCTGCTAATGTTAAAGGAAGACGTCTTTGATAAGTACGGTGCGGGCAATCCGACCTGAGATGACCGCTTTACATCTACAAACATACTCCGCAATCCACCATACGATGCGTGGCGGAGGGTACCTCGTACCACAACTAGCATCTCTCCCTGTTCCACTCCCAAACCGAACGAGGGAAAAATAACTGCCTATATGCATCTGTACGAGCCCTAATCCCTCTTATCTTTGTGGTCTTTCCGCGAAATGTAAGTTGGCGGCAGTAAAATTGTACTGCAGTCAGCCTCAAATGCTGGTTCTCTAAATTTCCTCAGTAGCGATTCACGAAAAGAACACCTCCTTTCCTCTAAAGACTCTCACCCGAGTTCCTGAAGCATTCCCGTAACACTCGCGTGATGATCAAACCTACCAGTAACAAATGTAGCAGCTCGCCTCTGAATTGCTTCTATGTCCCCCTCAATCCGACCTGATAGGGATCTCAAACGCTCGAACATTACTCAAGAATAGGTCGTATTAGTGTTTTATAAGCGGTCTCCTTTACAGATGAACCACATCCTCCCAAAATTCTACCAATGAACCGAAGACGACAATCCGCCTTCCCCACAACTTCCATTACATGCTTGTCCCACTTCATATCGCTCTGCAATGTTACGTCCAAATATTTAATCGACTTGGCTGTGTCAAGCGCTACACTACTAATGGAGTATTCAAACATTACGGGATTCTTTTTCCTATTCATCTGCATTAATTTACATTTATCTATATTTAGAGTTAGCTGCCATTCTTTACACCAATCACAAATCCTGTCCAAGTCATCTTCAGGTTCCTTCTTGCCCTGCATACGTAACATGGATCCGGTAACCACGAAGAGTTAAGTGGGAAGGAATATTCTTTTTAACGCACATGTCCACAGTTCGGATAACATAACACTGGAAGCGATGTCGTGCTGACCAGCGTTCACATCAGATATGCTGTATTACTCCAAACAGAAGCAACGCTATTTCAAGAAATGAATCGTCCACTTCAGGAGGAAGGTTATAAACTCTAACCGAAGTATACTCGAGTGCCGCATTTTCAAGGAGGACTTGATTAACGGAACCATCTCGATGTGTAAACAACACCTTGGAACCAACCTGCGAGAGAAGCCGTTCTGCTTGAACGGGATCATAAAACTTCATAAAGAATGCATACAAATCAGAATCAAAGTAAGCAGCATCTACCTCATCAGGCGTAACACAGATAACATCAGCCAACCAGTCGTGAATTTCTAAAGAGCAGGGCTGAACACAACGCCTACTCTTGTCAAAACTGAAACGAACAGTAGCTCGACGAGGAACAGACTTGGGAGACTCGATACACACCATGGTGCGTCCAGAAAACACCGCCGCCGAGGGGAAAAACGACAACAAACTCCGCTAGGCAACTACGGTGTGACTCCGGCCGATACACCAACAAGACTGAGTAGCTTCGACACAAGTGGCGCTGCGGCACAGGGGGAAGTTAACTACGGTCTGCTCGCTCGACGCGCAAGGCGGCACTTCGTTAGACCGCACGGCTAAGCGGGCGGGCAGACGTTATATCTTTATCATTGGTGTATATGATTTCTTATTGCTGATTGATGAAGTACTTGTTGAAATCTTCTTACCTTCCATTGCGTTTTAATGCATCATGGCTTTCTGGCGTCGGGTTTTATTTTGCAGAGTTCCCCCCCCCCCCCCCCCCCCCCCCCCGCAGGTTTCTTTCTTGACATCATCGTCAATCTTGACGCAAGCAGCGTTCGACGACCATCTGATTATTAGGTGGTCGTTGTTCCAGTCTTCTTAAAGTCTTGATTTCTAGCTGCTTGTGATTTCGCTCAACAAGATACTGGTACAACATTTTGCATCTCGTTTCGTGTAGAAGTTCTCTGCTGCGTCATAACGTGCTCTCGTCCAGTCAGAGAATTCAGACAGGGACAACACGTCATCCCGATCACCACATAGTTATGGCAGCCTCAGTATGTTATCTCGCCCCGTAACATGCAGGCAGCGTCGGTGTGTATTCTCGCCCCATCAGTAGGTTTGGAGCGTCTTCACATTCCACAGAGCTGACTCTCGAAGGCAGTGGTTCCGCACAACTCATTCTCGTGGATAATGTGGATGTGGAACATAAAATTTGTGCATATATATGGTAGCAACAATTACATCGCTTCAAGACAAAAGAACGATAATTAGTCATACTTAAAGTAGTTAACTCCTTAAGTGTTCGTGAGCTTCACGAAATGGACTTAATCACAGTCATTTTTCACCAAATCACTCACGACATTGCCTTTAACACAGATTCTAGATCGTCATGTATTAAATACATAATCACACCGGGTTCCTTTTATAGTAACACTCACATTAATTACATTTAATAATTGTGCAGCTAGTTACGTGAACAGATTCCGTCCTTTTAGTTCTACCCACGTACAGTCACAACACATGATCAGTCAACTTTCCCCATCACGAGCGCAGATTCCGTCCTTTCAGTTTCAAACACGTAACGACATGACGTTTAATTAACCACTTCCCGCGCGTCACGAACCCACATTCTGTCTTTTATTCAGTTCCGAACACGTAACACGCATGATACGACTGACCAAGCTTCTGTCTCACACGTTATTATTCAGTTCCGGTACGTTTATCTTTAAACATGCAGTCACACATCATAAAATCGGTAAGTATAGTACCAAGATTCAGTCCTCAAGCCAGTGCTTGACACCATGTCAGTCACAGCCGGTGATTATATACTGCAAAAACTCTCACAGTGTGTTCCATTGAATTAGGATCAAACCCCATTATATAGGAAATAATTGACTGTTAACCTTTAGGACAATTGTCCTCTCCCTACGTACTGTATTATTGCCTCAGTACTCATCGCGCTTTTACATACATTGGCCTCATGAAACTGACTTTACATCTGATGCAATTATTCAACATAATAATAGAAAGGAAATTCATAAACAATGCAAGTAACTATACATAAAACATACACTAAGATACAGTAGTTCCCTTACATTTACATGAAATCACACAAAGAATATAAGTTATCCTAAAGACAATAACTAAACTCTTCTTCTTCGTTCTCTTCTCATTCACAATATTTCTTCAGGTCCTTATGAGGGAACAACCCTTTGGCGAGCCCCCCATTATGGATATCTCCCAATACATAACCAGCCCAGATGTCGAATCTTGATTCTCTTATACGGTCCGATATATCGATGTTGCCATTTTCTGTTCATCTTCTTCACCGCAGACGACTTGGCGTTTTTCCGTAATAGTACTTTATCATTCAAATCATATGTATTAACTTTAATTAGTTTCCTATCATACTTTCGTTTCCTTAACATCGCAGCCTTGTGCAAGGCTAGTTGAACTTTACTAATAAGTACATTTCTGTCTATTATGGGATCAGCTATTCTCGGTGTTAATCCATTCCCAGGATGCTTCCCTGTGGCAGATCGTTTCTACAGGACTACACTGGGTGTTCAGACATTTTGTTACGTACCTTTTCAAACATACCTACATATTCTATCTATCTATAATCGTTTCTGTCTACATATATTCTAACAAACCTATTGAAGTCCCGGAATGCCCGCTCCTCAGGCGATGCCTCGACACGGTAACGAGATACAAAGATGTGTCTTATATTTAAATTATCCATACATTCATGGCAGGCTTTACTAGCATAATACGAAGCATTATCAGTCAATATACCCGTGGGTTTGCCTACATTTGGAATGTAGTCATTTACCAGTTTATTTAACATAGGTTTGGCTTTAGTAGATCGTAACGGATACATTAGCAGGAACTTCGAAAAAACATCCTAAAATGCTATTACATATTTCAATCTTCCTTTCGCCGTTTGTAATGGTCCTATGATCTCACGTGACACAAGATCAAGAGGTTTTGACGGTACTATGGGCTGTTCAAAATGGCTCTGAGCACTATGCGACTTAACTTCTGAGATCATTAGTCGCCTAGTCTCTACCGGTCGCTCGGTTCCAGACTGTAGCGCCTAGAACCGCACGGCCACTCCGGCCGGCCTTATGGGCTGTAACCATAGTTAATTACAATAGTTATAGGTTTAACCTTTTGACATAGTTAACATTTATGTAAGATTTAAAATACTTTCATCTTCATGTTGAGAACAAAACAGTATTATTTCAGTTTCTCCGAACACTTATTAGCACTAAAAAGTGCCCGACGAATAATGGAGAGCTGTAGAAACGTTTCCGTTGGAATACACATTCTCTATCTTTCTCCCCCCCCCCCCTCATAATCTTAGGAAATAGTACAGGGTGATCACAAAGTCTTGCCCTGATTATAAAAATTTGTTACAGAATTGCCGTTTGACATATTTGATGCTGTTACATAGGTTAGTGTTCCTAGTTTTTTTTAAGACCACTTTCCTTAGTAAAGCTCAACGTGTGCTTCCTTGGTAGCTCGGAGATGTCGAGTCGGTATTCCAGTTCCCGCCAGGTGTTTCGTAACATGTGTTCTGTCACAGTACCCACAGCAGCTTTTATCCTAGTCTTCAGTTCGTCGACGTCAGCAACTGGTGTGACGAAGACTCTGTCCTTGACATAGCCTCAGAAAAAAAAGTCAAGGGGCTTAATGTCTGGAGAGCGGGGTGGCCAGGGTGTTGGACCGTTCCTTCTAATCCACCGATCCGGACATTACTCCCCTGGTGGGAACTGTAATACCGCCTCAACCTTCACCGAGCTACCAAGGGAGCACACGTTGAGCTTACTAACGTAAGTGGTCTTTAAAATACTAGTAACACTAACCTATGTAACGGCATCAAATGTAAATTATTATGTTAAACGGTTATCCTGTAATAAATTGTTATAATCAGAGCAAGACTTTGTGCACGCCCTGTATATTTAGATGTAACTTATACTTCAGCATATGCGCGTTACTAATGTTATTCTGCAGATTACAGATAATCTTATTCCAGTATGGGTCCCGTTTCTGTAACTTGGACATATTTTTACATAAATATTCTACCTCGTTCTTAAGAGGTAGGTTTTGTATAACCATTATTTTAAAATTCTGATTCGGTTCTGTTAGCTGACGCTCACCTCTACTGCCTTGAGGTAATCGAGATAAACCGTCAGCTACAATATTGTTTTTACCTTTAATATATTAATATTATAATATTACAATATATTTATATTAATCATAACTAACACTTGGTTCAAGAATCGCAAAAGAAGGTTGTATCTGAAACCTACTTCAACAATAAGGATCTCATATATTCGTTAACTGATCAAGGAGTGTCAAACGTCAATGAACTTATAAAAATTAAAATGCTAGAATACGAATATCTAACTAATGAGCAAAGGTACGAACTACCTGAAGTGTATCGGAATCATACTAATGTTCTTGACAAAAAAAACCTTGCGTTACAAAGGATTATGAGTACGAGATGGATGTATACCCTCATCAGACATTCTGTAAAGCATCATACTCAATACCTAGGGCAAAAAAGGAAAAAGTGGGTAAGTATATTCGAAGGATGTTGGAATGGGGCATTATTGAGCCTTCCACTTTTCCGTACAGTAGTCCCTTGGTACCTGTGGGGAAATCGGACGGTAGTTTGCCTTTGGTTCTGGACGCCCGAAATATTAACAAAATCATCAAACCTGTACGTACCAGACCGGAAAACTTAGAAGAATTAGTGCAGAGTTTTCACGGGCTAAACTATTTAACTTCTCTTGACCTCCGATCATCTCACTGGCAAAATACGAGGGGCGTTCAGAAAGTAAGCTCCGATCGGTCGCGAAATGGAAACGACTATGAAAATCCGATAAAGCTTTGCACAGATGTGTTGGGTAGTGTCTCTAGTATATCCCCAGTTAGCATCACGTCGCTCTTCTCATTTCTGAGCTCGCAGTGAGTGCGTAAAGATGTCTAGAAAATAGTGTCTGCCGCCAAGTACGAGGGCCTGGTGAGAAATTTCGCCTGAAGCTATGCAGCTAACATTACATAACTGTCGTGCTGTTTCTTCTTCAAGACAATTCTCAGCCGCATTCTGCAGGGGCAATGAAGATGCTCCTGCATCGTTTTCAAATGGAAATGTGAGATTACCCACAATACAGTCCGAATTGTCTCCCCCTGAGTTTCATCTCTGGTCACATGAACCGCTGTCTTTGAAGACAACATTTTGACACAGACAACGAGGTGTAGGCCAGCGTGGAGAATTGGCGGAAAGCACTGGCGGCTGCCTTCTATGATGAGGCTATTGAAAAGTTGGTACAATGCTATGACAAAAGTCTAAGTCAGAACGGCGACTACGTAGAGAAGTAGCTGAAAGGTGTAGCTAATTGTTACAAGTAAAACATTTCCGATGTTCACTGTGGTTTCAATTTGGCAATCAATCGGAGCTTACTTTCTGAACAGGCCTCGTAAATTAGCTAAAAATTCTAGAAAATACACTGCTTTTATATTTGCCGGTAGGAGCTATCAATTTAGAGTTATGCCCTTCGGGTTAAACGTAAGTGTAAGTGTTCTAATCACGGCGCTCGACACGGTGCTGGTTACGAATTACGAGAGAAAGTAACCACAACCACCTACATCGATGATTAGCTACTATCCACTGCTGCTTGGGAAGAGCACGTTGATTTGGCGAAGAGGGTGTTACATAAGTTCGCCGGCCGCTGTGGCCGAGTGGTTCTAGGTGCTTCAGTCCCCAACCGCACTGCTGCTGCGGTCGCAGGTTCGAATCCTGCCCCGGGCATGGATTTGTGTGATGTCATTAGGTTAGTTAGGTTTAAGTAGTTCCAAGTCTAGGGGACGGATGACCTCAGATGTTAAGTCCCATAGTGCGTAGAGCTATTTTGTTAGATAAGTTCAGTGACTACAGTGTAACAGTGAATCTAGAAAAATGTAAATTTTGCCGAGATAAAATCAAATTTCTCGGGCTTATTATTTCGCCGGATGGGATAGTAGGCCTACCTAATCCGAAGAAATTGGATGTGATTAGAAATTCTCCATATCCTCAAAGAGACAATTAAAATCTTTTCTAGGTATGGCGTCTTTTTTCAGAAAACTTTTACCCAATCGCTTACTAAACAATGGTGTGCTTTTGGGACTATTACAAAAGCATGCGCCTTGGAAATGGAATAACGAGTGTAGCTAATAACTTTTTACGATATACGCGAAGCTTTGTTAAAGGCTAATTTCTTGTGTCATCCTGACATGAATAAAGAATTTTGTATTATGACGGACGCTTCAGCAACGGGCATATGTGCCATGTTATTCCAAGTCAAAGAGCCTGACAATTTGGAAGATATTAAGGTCATCTCATTTGTAAGATCTACACTTTCCAACAGCGAGAGAGCATACATTACGATCGAGTGGGAGATATTAGCTGTGGTGTGGGCTCTCAGGAAGTTTAGATATATTGTATACGCAAAAAGGGTAGTAGTATATTGTGACCACAAGGATGTGACCTTTCTTATGACGTGCAAAGTTCTTCATTCAAGGTTAATGAGATGGGCTTTACTATTACTGGAATAACAAATAGAAATAAAATATGGTGTTGCGGTCTTTAGTCCAGAGACTGCTTTGATGCAGTTCTCCATGCTACTCTATCCTGTGCAAGCTTCTTCATCTCCCAGTACCTACTGCAACCTACATCCTTCTGAACCTGTTTAGTGTATTCATCCCTTGGTCTCCCTCTACGATTTTTACCCTCCGCACTGCCCTCCAATACTAAATTGGTGATCCCTTGATACCTCAGAATACGTCCTACCAACCGATCCCTTCTTCTAGTCAAGTTGTGCCACAAATTTCTCTTCTCCCCAATTCTGTTCAATACCTCCTCATTAGTTATGTGATCTACCCACTTAATCTTCAGCATTCTTCTGTAGCACCACATTTCGAAAGCTTCTATTCTCTTCTTGTCCAAACTAGTTATCGTCCATGTTTCACTTCCGTACATGGCTACACTCCATACAAATACTTTCAGAAACGACTTCCTGACACTTAAATCTATACTCGACGTTAACAAATTTCTCTTCTTCAGAAACGCTTTCCTTGCCATTGCCAGTCTACATTTTATATCCTCTCTACTTCGACCATCATCAGTTATTTTACTCCCTAAATAGCAAAACTCCTTTACTACTTTAAGTGTCTCATTTCCTACTTTAATTCCCTCAGCATCACCCGATTTAATTTGACTACATTCCACTATCCTCGTTTTGCTTTTGTTGATGTTCATCTTATATCCTCCTTTCAAGACACTGTCCATTCCGTTCAGCTGCTCTTCCAGGTCCTTTGCTGTCTCTGACAGAATTACAATGTCATCGGCAAACCTCAAAGTTTTTATTTCTTCTCCATGGATTTTAATTCCTACTCCGAATTGTTCTTTTGTTTCCTTTACTGCTTGCTCAATGTACAGATTGAATAACATCGGGGAGAGACTACAACCCTGTCTCACTCCCTTCCCAGCCACTGCTTCCCTTTCGTGCCCCTCGACTCTTGTAAGTGCTTTCTGGTTTCTGTACAAATTGTAAATAGCCTTTCGCTCCCTGTATTTTACCCCTGCCACCTTCAGAATTTGAATTAGAGTATTCCAGTCAACATTGTCAAAAGCTTTCTCTAAGTCTAAAAACACTAGAAACATAGGTTTGCCTTTCCTTTATCTATTTTCTAAGATAAGTCGTAGGGTCAGTATTGCCTCACGTGTTCCAACATTTCTACGGAATCCAAACTGATCTTCCCCGAGATCGGCTTCTACCAGTTTTTCCATTCGTCTGTAAAGAATATGCGTTAGTATTTTGCAGCCGTGGCTTATTAAACTGATAGTTCTGTAATTTTCACATCTGTCAACACCTGCTTTCTTTGGGATTGGAATTATTATATTCTTCTTGAAGTCTGAGGGTATTTCGCCTGTCTCATACATCTTGCTCACCAGATGGTACAGTTTTGTCAGGGTTGGCTCTCCCAAGGCTATCAGTAGTTCTAATGGAATGTTGTCTACTCGCGGGGCCTTGTTTCGACTTAGGTCTTTCAGTGCTCTGTCAAACTCTTCACACTGTATCATATCTCCCATTTCATCATCATCTACATCCTCTTCCATTTCCATAATATTGTCCTCAAGAACATCGCCCTTGTATAGACCCTCCATATACCCCTTCCACCTTTCTGGTTTCCCTTCTTTGATTAGAACTGGCTTTCCATCTGAGCTCTTGATATTCATGCAAGTGGTTCTCTTTTCTCCAAAGGTCTCTTTAATTTTCCGGTAGGCAGTATCTATCTTACCCCTAGTGATATACGCCTCTACATCCTTACATTGTTCCTCTAGCCATCCCTGCTTAGCCATTTTGCACTTCCTGTCGATCCCATTTTTGAGACGTTTGTATTCCTTTTTGCCTGCTTCGTTTACTGCATTTTTGTATTTTCTCCTTTCATCAATTAAATTCAGTATTTCTTCTGTTACCCAAGGATTTCTATTAGCCCTCGTTTGTTTACCTATTTGATCCTCTGCTGCCTTCACTATTTCATCTTTCAAAGCTACCCATTCTTCTTCTACTGTATTTCTTTACCCCATTCTTGTCAATCGTTTCCTAATGCTCTCCCTGAAACTCTCTACAACCTCTGGTTCAGTCAGTTTATCCAGGTCCCATCTCCTTAAATTCCCACCTTTTTGCAGTTTCTTCAGTTTTAATCTACAGTTCATAGCCAATAGATTGTGGTCAGAGTCCACATCTGCCCATGGAAATGTCTTACAATTTAAAACCTGGTTCCCAAATCACTGTCTTACAACATATAATAAGGAACGCACAGCCTTCGCAGTGTCGAGCATTACGTCTCGTTCCCCATAAAATCCTATCCCCAAATACATGGATAAGTTAAATTAGGAGCCAACAAGAAGGTACTAATAAGTCGTTACCCTTCCACTAGTATTTCTACCTGTACTAGGGCCCTTATGGGCACAGAATTTGTTCCTAATGCTCCAGACAAAGTACAGTTGGCTACCGGTAATACTGGCACTCAAATATTAGTAACGTCCCATATTCACCACACTAAAAGTTACGGCAGTGTCCAACAAGATGCTAATATCTACATCTAAGATTTTAACTTTAACCATGGCTTGCACCACTTCAATAGGACTATTCGCTAATTTTCCTGGATTATCTAAGAGTTCTTCTCTAATATCCGTACCATCATCATACCTCAATACAAACGCCTTTAAGATTTTATTGCCTCCCATCTCTTTGTCAGCTACACTGCAAAAGCTCAGGGCAGCTGGTTTTACACTACTGGCCATTAAAATTGCTACACCACGAAGATGACGTGCTACAGACGCGAAATTTAACCGACCGGAAGAAGATGCTGTGATGCGCAAATGATTAGCTTTTCAGAGCATTCACACAATGTTGGTGCCGGTGTCGACACCTACAACGTGCTGACATGAGGAAAGTTTCCAACCGATTTCTCATACACAAACAGCAGTTGACCGGCGTTGCCTGGTGGAACGTTGTTGTGATGCCTCGTGTAAGGAGGAGAAATGCGTACCATCACGTTTCCGACTTTGATAAAGGTCGGATTGTAGCCTATCGCGATTGCGGTTTATCGCATCGCGACATTGCTGCTCGCGTTGGTCGAGATCCAATGACTGTTAGCAGAATATGGAATGTGTGGGTTCAGGAGGGTAATACGGAACGCCGTGCTGGATCCCAACGGCCTCGCATCACTAGCAAGTCGAGATGACAGGCATCTTATCCGCATGGCTGTAACGGATCGTGCAGCCACGTCTCGATCCACGAGTCAACAGATGGGGACGTTTGCAAGACAACCAGCATCTGCACGAACAGTTCGACGACGTATGCAGCAGCATGGACTATCAGCTCGGAGACCATGGCTGCGGTTACCCTCGACGCTGCATCACAAACAGGAGCGCCTGCGATGGTGTACTCAACGACGAACCTGGGTGCACGAGTGGCAAAACGTCATTTTTTCGGATGAATCCAAGTCCTGTTTACAGCATCATGATGGTCGCATCCGTATTTGGCGTCATCGCAGTGAACGCACATTGGAAGCATGTATTCGTCATCGCCATACTGGCGTATCGCCCGGCGTGATGGTATGGGGTGCCATTGGTTACACATCTCGGTCACCTCTTGTTCGCATTGGCGGCACTTTGAACAGTGGACATTACATATCAGATGTGTTACGACCCGTGGCTCTACCCTTCATTCGATCCCTGCGAAACCCTACATTTCATCAGGATAATGCACGACAACATGTTGTAGGTCCCGTACGGGCCTTTCTGGATACAGAAAAGGTTCGACTGCTGCCCTGGCCAGCACGTTCTCCAGATCTCTCACCAATTGAAAACGTCTGGTCAATGGTGGCCGAGCAGCTGGCTCGTCACAATACGCCAGTCACTACTCTTGATGAATTGTGGTCTCGTGTTGAAGCTGCATGGGCAGCTGTACCTGTATACGCCATCCAAGCTCTGTTTGACTCAATGCCCAGGCGTATCAAGGCCGTTATTACGGCGAGAGGTGGTTGTTCTGGGTACTGATTTCTCAGGATCCATGCACCCAAATTGCGTGAAAATGTAATTACATGTCAGTTCTAGTATAATATATTTGTCCAATGAATACCCGTTTATCATCTGCAATTCTTCTTGGTGCAGCAATTGTGTGTGTGTGTGGTTTGAGGTTTTCGGGCGCTAAACAGCGTGGCCATCAGCGCCCAAACGCATAGAAATAGGAACACATGCGGTGAAGGGACGAAGACGGACAGCGAACAAGCAGAACGGCTAAAAGACACAGACCTGACGCAGTTCCAAATCCTCACATACAGAGGCAAAACAAGAGGAGAAGAAACGCACTAAAAAAGGAAAGAAGAACAGAAATCGAAGTGAAACAAGTAGGTAATCGTGACTGGTGGAGCTCTTACCTAAAACCTGGGTGAACCAGTCACCCAGCAGCACATTAAAATCCTCTCTCTAAAATCCGAGGCAACAAATTGGACAGGACACAAAACCGTAAGCCTTTAAGCGCAGTCGTTGCGTCGTCTTGCAAAATAGAGGGCAAATCCGGTGGCAAGGAAACCACCGCCCTCTGGTCAGAGAATAAAAGACAGTCAAGTAAAATGTGGCGGACAGTAATCTGGGCGCCACAAGCACTGCAGATTGGGGGGTCCTCCCGCCGGAGTAAAAAAACATGCGTTAATGGACTGTGCCCGATGCAGAGGCGAGTGAGGAGAACCTCATCCCGCCTGCAGGA
The DNA here is from genome assembly GCF_023898315.1 of Schistocerca nitens. Lineage (NCBI taxonomy): Eukaryota > Metazoa > Arthropoda > Insecta > Orthoptera > Acrididae > Schistocerca > Schistocerca nitens. The sequence continues at coordinate 388,552,176 of NC_064620.1, forward strand.
CTGGTAGGACGTACGCCATGGCCGCGTGGTGGCCTTGACCAAACGCAGCTTATTTTCACCAACTGACGCATTTTCCCATTGACGCATAACACGAAAACGCAAAAGGGAGGTAACAGCATGGAGGGGGACGGCACATTCAACAACGTGAGGGAGGGAACATGCATCTTTGGCAGCCACATCCGCCAGTTCGTTTCTCCTAATACCCATGTGCCCCGGCACCCAGCAGAAAGAAACCTCCTTCCCCTGCCATTGCAGGTGGAGTAGGGCATCGTGGATGTTCTGGACGACCGTATCCGCAGGGTACAAGTGTTGCATGGTCTGAAGGGCATTCAGGGAATCAGAACAGATGAGAAACTTAAGACTGGGAACACATCTCATCTGCTCCAATGCCCGCAAGATCGCAAACAATTCGGCATCAAAGATGGTAAACGCCGCAAGAAGCAGTAATGGCCAGAAGTGTAGTTTGTTGCATCTGCCTTGTGGTTCCCATTGTAAGGTGGCGGAATAAATGAAGGCCAGTTTCGCACCTTACATATACATTGTTTTATACATCATAACGGGAAAGTGAGTATGACACTCAACTTACTTTGGCGGTAATGGTCAGATTTGCCTATAAATATGTAATGCAAAAGGGATGGCAGTCAATCGACAGTATTAACACACCACCCCTATATAATGCATACCAATGAGCAGAAGGTGAAACAAGCAGAGAGAGGAAACGTTTTGTGTGGACGCCAGCGCAGGCAGACACAGAGGCCCCACCCCTGGAGGCACTACAGAACGCTCTTAAGGGGGGGGGGGGGGGGGGTAGGACGTCAAACGGGCCGACTTGGAGCAGGAGAGGCACCACAGGACATTTTAATTTCCACTGTCTATACTTTTACAAGTAAATTCATAAACCTTTGTCAGCATGACTTCGAGATTCAGGAATCACACGCATAGCACCGGAAGTTCAAAAACATAACAAAATAATTTTTTTTACATGTGAAATTTCATCATTTTTTCACTTACTATTGGCTGCATTTGTTACTATAGGTACACTTTTATTCATAAGTAAAGGAGACTGTTCGATGAATTTTGCACAGGATACAAACCATACTTACAGGTGCCTGAAACTCTAGAATCTATTTAATTTATGAAAAAATGAATGAGCTGTTACGTTTTAAACTTCATGTCTAGAAAAAAAATCAAATTTTGTAGTTAATTATCTCAATTTTTATCACAGTTTTTAATAGATTTGGAAAATTCTATAGTTCCATACACCTGTAAGTATGGTATGTATGCTGTGCAAAATTAATCAAAGAATCTCTCTTACATGTGAAGAAAAATGTACCAATAGCAACAAATGCAGCCAACAGTAGGTGAAAAATTGATGAAATTTCGTATCTAAAAAAAATTTATTTTGTTATGCTTTTGCACTTCCACTGCTATGAGTATGAATCCTGAATCCTTCCTGGTGATGCTGACAAAGTTTTATGAATTTATTTGTAAAAGTATAGACAGTAGAAAATAAAATGTCATGTGGTGCCTCTCCTGCTCCAAGTCGGCCCGTTTGACGTCCTACCCCCCTTAAGGGGGCGCGTCCCGCAGCGAGAGCCAGCGACCGGACAGGAGACGCATACTGCAGGGCGAGTAACGGGGCCAGAAAGGACAGAAAGAAGCTTTAGTTTCAGAATGCCAAAGGGATACGAACAAAACCATTGATGCATTCGAACACGTGAACTGCAAGTCGTACACACGTGATAGACACATGTAACTTTGTAAGCGTCTGGAGCAGGCACAAAACGTCCGATTGACGGAAACGCACCGGGAAGGAGTAAAGTGCCAAGATTTCGACGCAGTTCAGTGGTAGGACCCTTGCAATCGGTAGAGAGAGTTTCCACAAAATAAGATGAACGCTCCTAATGGTCGAATCGGATACAAGAAAGACAAGAGTGAAACGTTTGGGGACTCTTCTCTAAACTGGCGTCAAGTGCAAAATGGAGTGCATAATGCTCTGTACGACACAGAGGAGAAATTTGTGTGAACACTGTGTTCACAGTGGCTGACCGCCAGCTAGAAATGCGCTGTAGCATCGTTGAGCTCCAACTGTGGAGAAACGAACCAGTCAATTAGTTAATTGTTCTTTCGAGAACTGAGAGGGCATTATAATATGCATGCTGCTCCAGCCATGTGCGTGTATATCGCCATAGTCTGAGACTAGGGATGAGTTCATCTTTTCTCGCATATCGAGAAACATAGGGAGAGTTTCTGCTGGAAAATTCAGCAAAGGTTTAATTAGATTTTATAGGAATTTCAGAAGGCGAGAGCAGCCAGGCAGACGACAACTCATCGCAGCTAAGGTAAATACCGCGTGCAGAGGCGTAAACTTGTTGGTTCACTGTAAACTCGAGCGCCCTTGGGTAATCTTTTGCTCGACTTGTCACAAAACTCACCATTCTCCGTAGACTTGATTGTCACCCTAAAAATAGTACCGAACTTTGAACCGGAATCGGATGATTTGTCGTAGTACTGGCCAACACCATGATGTAATCGTAAGAATAATTTTGTATAGAAACTTCTAGTTAAAATTTAATATTGTTGTGTTTAGAATTACTTAACTTTCTGAGAATTAAAATTTAACACTGCTGTGTTTAGGATTAGTTCACTTTCAGAGGCCGAGATGCGTCATTCTGACAACTGTCTTAACATTGTCACATTGTAAACTGTGTAAAAGCGTGTATTTCCGTGACAAAATTGCAGTATTATATGATGTCATTACAGCTTACAGTTGTGTTCAGTCATAGAATAAGAAACCACCTAACCATAACCTTACACCGTTTCATAGAGTACCACCATTCAAACCCCAGAATTCTGACCATTCCGTCCATTGTTACCGTTAATAGAAATATTTTCAGGCCTAGACATCACGGGCGATGGTACAAATTATCCGTTAGCTGAAATAAAATTTGTGGGAGCCCCCCACTGAATATTCGGTCCATTACCCCACTGAACACGCCTGTCTTCCATCTGAATTGTGTCCATTCTGATTCTGCTTATTTCTATTGCTATAATCAGCATTATTACTACGATTTTGTCCACTACTCCCGTAATTGTTATTAGAATTATTTTGTTTATAATATTTATCTCCAGACTGATAATCATTATCCTGATTGTTATACTTATTATTCTGATTTCGATTAACATAGTGACCCTTCCCATTGTCTTTCGTTTTACTATTACTGTTATTGCCACTACAACAATTATTTTGGTTCAAATGGCTTTGAGCACTATGGGACTTCTGAGGTTATCAGTCCCCTAGAACTTGAACTACTTAAACCCAACTAACCTAAGGACATCAAACACATCGAACCTGCGACCGTAGCTGTCGCACGGTTCCAGACTGTAGCGCCTAGAATCGCTCGGCCAAACCGGCCGGCAACAATTATTTTGTTGAGAGTGATTACAATTAGTTCAATGAAATTGATTCCCAATGTTCTTAGCGCCTTCCTGAGCTACGTCCAGGGAATCAATATCTGACGAAAATTGGTCAACATCGTCATCTGGTACGTTTATTAATTTCTCACGTAAAGAAATAGGTAATTTTCCCTTGAGAATTCCAATAACCACTCTGTGGCTAATGGGATTATCCCTAATGGGATTATCCCAGTATCGAGTTTTATTGATGTACTTTTCACAGTATTTTCGTAAAACTTCCTGACAGATTAAAAACTGTGTGCCGGGCCGAGACTCGAACTCGGGACCTTTGCCTTTCGCGGGCAAGTGCTCTACCAACTGAGCAACCCAAGCACTACTCACGACCCGTCCTCACAGGTTCAATTCTGCCAGTACCTCGTCTCCTCCCTTCCAAACTTTAGAGAAGCTCTTCTGCGAACCTTGCAGGACTAGAACTCCTGGAAGCAAGGATATTGCGGAGACATGGCTTAGCCACAGCCTAGGGAATGTTTCCAGAATGAGATTTTCACTCTGCAGCGGAGTGTGCGCTGATGTGAAACTTCCTGACAGATTAAAACTGTGTGCCAGACTGAGACTCGAACTCGGGACCTTTGCCTTTCGCGGGCAAGTCCTCTATTTTCGTTGGTCCCTTTTTTTAGGATTGTAAAATTCCCGACTATATCATCATCATCAGTTATCTGCCATATTAGCAGGTCCTTTGCCTCTCCATTTTCTGCGATCCGGACTATATATTTCATTGTTTAATCGATTTTGCTTGCTTTGCGACCAATATTTAGCGATGAATAATTTTTCAAAATCTCTACAGATTCTGCAGCTTTAAGTTGCTTCTGATACCCACAGTGAAACTTCTCCGCTGGTCTTTGACGCTATAAACTGTATTTTATCTTGCTCCTTCCAAGATAGGGGAAATACATTTCTGAAACTTTTTATAAACACCATTGGGTGTCTGAATTTTTGTTGTTCGAAAATATTTGAAACTGTCTAACTTTCAAAATACTGTGTTCATCCTTAGAAGATGAAACAGCCTCCTTGCGATCATAATATCGATCTTCAAGATCCGACTCACCGCTACATCTACTGTTACTCTCATCGCTCTCTCGCCACTGTTGCTTCCTAACAGGCAATTGATTTCTAGAATACGGTTCTGGATATCCTTCAAATTGGTTTTGTCTTTTAGGACTACCTTTTTTGTGGATTGGCAGGAGCAACCTTCACCTTTTGACAAACGATTGGTTACATATTCCTGCCACATAGGCATATCAGATAAAACTTTCTCCTTAATAAGCTTGAATTCTGCTTTCATTTGCTCCACGCTGTCTACGTCCTCGCGTCGTGGTGCATCTGGTTTATTCTTTCTCGTCGCGTTCTCGATAGCATTCTGAACTTGCGTGTAAACTTCTCCCGCCTTTGCTTCTAACCATTCTGATGCATCCTTCTCTATCTTAGTCGTCTGTTTACTAAGATAGTCGCCGGCCGCGGTGGTCGTGCGGTTCTAGGTGCTCCAGTCTGGAGCCGCGCTGCTGCTATGGTCGCAGGTTCGAATCCTGCCTCGGGCATGGATGTGTGTGATGTCCTTAGGTTAGTTAGGTTTAAGTAGTTCTAAGTTATAGGGGACTGATGACCACAGCAGTTGAGTCCCATAGTGCTCAGAGCCATTTGAACTAAGATAGTCGTCAATAAACTCCAGCCTTGTGATGTTTAAATCTTCTACTTGTTTAGTTATTTTATCGATCTGTTCAGCTATTTTAGTCTGTTCTTTCTTTATTTCCTCCACATTCCCTCTAATTTGGAGACCAAATTTTGCAATGTTTCGTTCATTTCATTAGAAGATTTTACACTTAATGTTAATTTATCTATCTCGGCAGTTAGGTACTCATCCCTTTTCTTAGTACGTGAATCTATGTCATTAACAATCTTTAATACCTCTTTCTTTAATTCTTGGTCTTGATAATCTCGTTATTTCTGTAATTCCAACCTCTCCTCCCGAAAAGCTTTTTCCGCAAGTTCGCGTTGTTTGTTTTGCTCTAAAATTTCCTGTCTGAAGGTTTTCTCTCTAAGATCACGTTGTTTATTTAGCCCTCTTTGTTCCGATTTGATTTCTCTAAGCCGGCCGCGGTGGCCATGCGGTTGTAGGCGCTGTAGTCCGGAACCGCGCGACTGCTACGGTCGCAGGTTCAAATTCTGCCTCAGGAATGGATGAGTGTGATGTCCTTAGGTTAGTTAGGTTTAAGTAGTTCTAAGTTCTAGGGGACTGATGACCTCAGATGTTAAGTCCCATAGTGCTCAGAGCCATTTGAACAATTTTTTTGATTTCACTAGAAATGCAAACAGCTTATTGATACTGATATCTCCAGATGGAATATTGACCACAATGGTAGGATTACTACAGTTCCAAGCTAGTCACTTACGTGCGATCATTACTACTTACCAAACCAGTTCTACTCATATTTGTCATTTCAAGTTCCAACTGATCCTCTATCCTATTAACATCTAAATTTTCCACACGGTTTTCGTCCTCGCTCGTATTGTAAGTAGGCTGTTTGTTTTCTTATTGGCAACGTTACGTTGCGCTCTGTATGAAAATCACTGGCTGTGCTGTGTGCAGGTCTGTGGCTAGTTTGCAATGTTGTCTGCCATTGTAGTGTTGGGCAGCTGGATGCGAACAGCGCGTAGCGTTGCGCAGTTGGAGGTGAGCAGCCAGCAGTGGTGGATGTGGGGAGAGAAATGGTGGAGTTTTGAAATTTGTAAGACTGGATATCATGAACTGCTATGTATATTATGATTTTTCAACACTATTAAGGTAAATACATTGTTTGTTCTCTATTAAAATCTTTCATTTGGTAACTATGCCTATCAGTAGTTAGTGCCTTCCGTAGTTTGAATCTTTTATTTAGCTGGCAGTAATGGCGCTAGCTGTATTGCAGTAGTTCGAGTAACCAAGATTTTTGTGAGGTAAGTGATTTGTGAAAGGTATAGGTTAATGTTAGTCAGGGCCATTCTTTTGTAGGGATTTTTGAAAGTCAGATTGCGTTGCGCCAAAAATATTGTGTGTCAGTTAAAGTACAGTCCTGTATAATTTTTCTAAGGGGACGTTTCATATGTCGACCCTTAGCCGAGGATACCTCACTGGAATCTTCTGATTTTTTTCTTGTAGTTTGTGCAATTAGTGCAGCCTTTGTTTATTGCTAGCACGTAATTGTAGAGAGAATTTCCTTTGTAGTTGTAGTTTTTCATTCTTGTACAGTAAAACAGTTGTGGCATGCATGTAGATTTGCACAAAGTATTTCGCAGCTGCTCTTGCAATTAACTAGATATTATTTTCAGTGCTATGTTAATGTGTTCTCTTATTTTTGCTCTTCAAATTGTGTTTTTCTGTGTTGTCGTGTGAAATATTGTGACAATAATGGCGTGTGAAAAACGTAATACTAGGCTCCAAAGTAAACTGAGAAATGACAGTGAAGACGAAAGCAGTGTGTTAGTGCCACCGTGTAATGAATTAACTAATGTTCAACATAGTAATTTGGTAATTGTGCATAGGGAAATGGAGCGGGCGGCAAACAATGGCGTACGCAGTGAAACAATTAGTGAACAGGGAAGCATTATCGATCGATCGCTCGGCAACAGCTCGCCTCAGGAATCCGAAATGACAGGACACAATTTTGCAAATACTGTAGATTCAGGTTTTGCGTCCTCACCGTTTTCTCAAATAAGTCAAGACACATTTTCTGCTTGTCAAAATGTGAATGTTGCCGGTGCAAATGCACTGCCGAAAAGCGTAGAGGAACAGATGCCAGACACTAATGCATTGTTATTACAGCTAATGCAACAAATGGAACAAAATCAGACAAACACAGCAAAAGCTTCAAAAGTTAGACACAATGGAACTACACCAGAGACAAACACAGCAAAAGCTTCAAAAGCTAGACACAATGGAACAAAATCTTCAAAAGTTAGACACAATGGAACAACACCAGAGACAAACACAGCAACAGTGGAACAAAATCTTCAAAAGTTAGACACCACACTTGAACAAACACGTGAAGATTTAACTACTGAGTTACATAAAATCGAATCGAAAAGTCAAAAAGTCTGTAATGACGTAAAAACACAAATTTGTGAGCATTTCCAACCTATTTTTTCGCGTCATGAAAATGCATTACAGAATCACGAAGCAGCCATAAAAGAACTGCAAACTATTGTTCATGAAAATCACGACACCTTGCAAGCTAAAATTGACTCAGTTGCATCTACCGATTCGGTTATGCAACTTGCAAAAACTCAGGAAAACTTAAAGGACACAGTAGATACGATTTCAACACAAGTGGACACTCTAAAACTTGGTTCAGAAAAACACACAGAGGAAATAATTTCACTAACGGATAAAGTAGCCGAACTTTCAGATCAGTTCACTAACTTATCTACAAAGGTAGATGATGATCTGAATGACACAAGACCTGTAGCCATCACTGACACAGAAGAGTATGAACAAATTAAGAAATTCAAACAAAATCAGAATCAAATTAATACGCAACACCAAAGAGAAATCCGGGAAGTACAAGATCAGCTGACACAGGTAATACAAGAATTACGTATTTCTGAGGACACTCGCGCCCCAATACGGAAAGAGGGACATAGAAATTCGGAACAGCCACAAAATAATAACACAGCGCATTTCGGAAATCATGAAATAAATTGGTAAGGTGCACCGAATTTTGAAATGGAACCGCCGAAACGACGTAACAATGGCCGATATGCGACTCGCCGACATGATGACTTTGACTATAAGCTGTTCATTACTACACGTAAATTTAAACCATTTATGAATTCTGACAACGACCTTCATCCACAAGCGTGGCTCCATCAATTCTCTCATTGTTTTCCTCCCAACTGGTCATTAGAGCACAGATTAGAATTTATGTGTGGCTATTTAGAGAATGAACCAGCTGTAAGAATGCGATCGGTCATTCACGATTGCCACAGTGAAGTAGAATTTTATCATGCCTTCCTCTCAGCATATTGGTCTCAAGCCACACAAGATCGAGTAAAACATAGCATCATAATGATGAAACATTTCGAACAGTCTGAATTTTCCAGTCTTGTGAAATATTTTGAAGACATGTTGCACAAGAATCAGTACCTGTCAAACCCATACAGCCCCTCAGAACTCATCCGCATTTGCTTAATCAAATTACCTGAACATTTGCGACATATTATTTTGGCAGGACGTTGCAAAGACGACATTGAAGCTTTTCAGGGGCTCTTAAAAGAACTGGAAATTGACACTGACAATCGCGGAACGCGAAAACAGGAGCACAACAATTACAGGTCACATCCGTCACAATTCCGTGACGACAGAAACAATAACTGGACGCGACAAGTCTATTCTTACAACGCAAATCGTGACCAAAACAGACACCACCCATATGACAACCACTGGCAGAGTAATAATAGTTACAGAGAAAGATCGCATTTCCGTAGTAATGAATATGACAGAGATTACCATAGAAACAGTCAGTATGGGAACAAAAACAATTATTATCAAGGGAGACAGAATAACTTCAGACGCAACAGTTCGGCGCGCAGTTATGATTCAGGAAGAAATTCCCCACCACGTCACCGGCAAGAAAGAAACTATGGAATCTACCGACATGACGACAGACGATATAATCGTAACGACAGACCTGAATTGCATCAGAACTGGCTAGCTTCAAACAGGGCAGAGCCTTCTCGTCAAGGTGAATTTGTAGAAGTTAGGTCTCCTAATCCCAATAACGACGCACGCCAACAAAGAGATAGCAGACAATGACCCGCACCGCAGGCAGCCACGTGCGCGGGCTGGCTCAGAGAAAAATAACATAGACGCTAACATTGAGAAAAATTCCAGTATTCTTTACCGACGTATACCGTATGATAATTGCGTTCAAGTTGAAACTCTGTGTACTAGAAAGAGTAAAGGTTTACACCACATGTGAAACCGTTTATTGAAAAATAATCTGCTTTTTAACTTTGTCTCTGCCATAAAACTTTCCACTTCACATTTCTAGTATGCATTGTCAGACTTAGAAACTGTTACCATGCAACAATGTTTGAAGTTAAATTCCAATCAAGAACCAAGAGAACTTATTTGAACAGAAATTACGAATGCATTGTTATAGTGAACAGACGTCACAGTGTTATTGTGTGTGTACATTCTTGCTTGTTAGTTGCACGATTACGTAATGACTATAAGGCTTACATACTTAGAACATATACTGGTACTGCTAATGAGATTTTAATGCAACATTTTGGTTGACTTGAAAATACATTCTGGATTTAAAGTACTTTCAGTGAGATACCAGATGACACAGTGGTTAGTTTATGTGACAGCTACACGATTTTATCATGACGCTACTAATGAGTGACAATATACAATGTTGTTTTTGCAGTGTTTCTGTTTTATATCTGCACAGTTTTTCTGTATTATTCTGGGAAGTAAAACATGTTTCAAAAGTAACTTTTGTGGTATAGCTACAATGAGACTGCCTTTCCATAGTACAACAATATGTTACTGCACAGTACTTTCATCATCACGGCAATAAGCGTAATAACTAAGATATCTATACGCAAAGCATTTCACTTTTGTTTATCATGAGGTAAGTACATTGGCTTCTGCAGAACTTAGCTTTCGGAGGACGATAACTACGACACTTACACAGAGATTATCTTACAACAAGACACACAGTTTAGCGCTACAGTACATGTATTTGGGTGATTAATTTTGTACTTAAATAATTTATTTTTTAAAGATATTTGAAGTACAACGATACAAATGTTTTCCGTGATACATTTCATTCCATTGCTGTAATCTGTAACACCTGAGGGTATAATTACATTAATCCTCAGGGGGGTACACGCTTACTTTGTGTACCATGTGTTTGGCAAGCACAAGGAGCCATAGCTAATATGGTATTTGCTTATACAACTTTACACATCGGTACCATATTTCTCTAACACATAAATTACACAGCTATCTGAGTATTTAACAGAGAAACAAACTTTTTTTTTCTACATCAGTGACACATGTTTACGCAATTACACAGATGGATAACTTCACACTTATGAAATTGTATTTCGTCTGTACTTTGTGAACTGTTCGTATTTTTTCGGAACCATTGTGATACTATGAGAGCTCTGAATAATGTATTTGGTATGGGATCATGATTTTTAAAGTACGTTGGAGGTAGATGACACTGTTGAAATGAGCAGAGGTTTTTTATTTAGGTTTTGACATTATTGCAGAAAGCTACGACGTTTTTGAGATTTGACTGAGGTGTTATGATGTTATTATTACGATGATTATGTGTATTATGCTGTTGCGGTATGTTTATGATCAATAAGCTGATGCTATATGAGTTATTTGATTATGCTACGTATCTGTTATGATGAAATATTGAAGAAGTGTCGACGAATAAGGTAAGGAATAATGAGTAGTGGTTAGGGACTCTGATTTGTGAAAAAGGTTGTTGGAAACCAAGAATCGTACTTAAAGATTTATGAAATGTGTGTAAATGCGTGAACATATCACAATGCCAGCGAAAATTTTTTGGACAGTGTTATATTTATAGGATTTTGTTTCTACAGATTTGGAACGCAAATAGTTCCACCTGTGAAATCTTATTTCTATCAAACTGTCACTGTAGCGGAAACTGATGTCGTAAATATTTCGGTAAGGAAGGTAGGTCACTGTAAGCACCCAGCCGCACGACAGTTGCCTGGAAAAAAAGCCATTAGTGTGTGCCTTTCAGAGGCACAGGTGGAGAAAAAAGGAGGCCATTAACCTCGCTATTGACATTCCTTTGTAGAAAGCACCGCAAATACGACACGCTCATAACTTGGAAGCATTCTTACATCTGCACACCTGATTAGGACAAGTGTCTATGTACGAGAATTGAGAGAATTTCTACTAACTTATGAAATGTCTCATGACTACTGAATGATTATTTTATGCTTTACTTTGTACATAGTTGCTTATTTCATTTGATATCTGGTTTCCAGCTGTCTTGCAGCATTGGTTTCATAAAATAAAATTAAATGCATTTGCTAATGTGAACACTTTCTGTCAACAGAAAGTACAGACCTGCGAGCTATTCCTAAATAATGCAGCACAGTGATGTGTAGACATGCTCGGTACCCGTAAACTGTCCAAATAACGCATAGCACAGCCTGCAGACCTGCTCGCAAAATAATGCAATCAGTGCGTGCAAATAACCTCCACCACCCCCTGTCCAGTAAAGTGCACAGGAGGTTTGTGGCAACCCCAGCCAAGTGACGTGGCTGTCAGCCGTCAAACCACGCACAGCTGCCCTCAAGCATGAGGTGGCAACATTGCTTTTATTCTGGACACCTGGCAAATTCCTATCCAAATACGTGTTCACCTAGACACCGGTGCAGATGCTCCCAGGGCGCGCACAGCCGCGAGCCGACGCTGGATGAAGGTGAAAGTTCCTCCTAACAGAACATATGTGCTGCGTTCAGTCGTTCATACCCGAGAAACGTCCGTGTGGCGACTCATCATCTTAAATGTTAATGTTATTCTTAAGTCAAATGGCTTTGTAAGAAATAAGAGCCAAGTCGACGTCTCGGGAATAGTATAGTGTCCCAGAAATAGTTAACGCTCGCTTTCTTTGTGTCTCAGTTTGTATGCGCGGAAATTCTTGTTCTAATAGAACCTGTTTACGAAAATAACGCCGAATGCACTCTTCCCAGCGCTCCTAACGTCATAGCCTTCATGCTCTCAACATACGCAAATGTTCTCACCCCTATGCAGAGGCTCCAATATCCCAGCACAAAACATGTGAATGAATCGAGCATTATGATTGGCTCTCATCGAATTTACCTGCCGAATTACTGATGCCGCCGGTATTCAAGCACCGTCAGCATTTCTTTTCCTTCTGCAGACGAGACTTCCTGCGGTTATTTTACACAGATCAACATTTAGCAATGACAACTAAACCTCACAAAGTGGCTTACATATTGTTAAATACAGAAACACTCTTACTCAATCACACTGCTCTCCCACCGAGGACAGAATCTTGAATATTAGAACGTGAAACTGACCTGCGACCCATCAATATATCACTACGTACCCTACATAGCGTCAAATTCGTAAAGACACCTACCCAGTTACAGTGCTCCCCCACTGAGGACAGGAGCTTGAATATTAGCGTGCGAAACCGAGCTCCAACCCAACAATATATCACCACATACCGTGTCGATGAGGTAAACATACAATTCATATGCACCGCCAAACAAAATCGTCCCTTTTACATCAGAGCATCCTCAGCGGACCAAAGTCGCACTCATAACTGTTCTACAAATTCGCGATCGTCACCCGTCGGCACAAACGCGTTACTGTTTCTGATCCGAACCTACTTCCCTGCTTGCTTGCTTTCCTACTCACATCTCCAGACTCGGGGATTACAAGAGCACACATATTTTCACCATAATATTATACCATTTTCGCATTACTTCTCGATATCAAGCACTAGGCAGCGTCCTACCCATCGCTAGAGCAACGTAATTCCCAAGATATAGACTGGAAATTATTTCTATACAAACTCCAAACTTTAGCGAGGTCCAGCATGCTGTATACCACTGAGTAACTAGAAACAAATATAGAAAACTCATATTTCCACTCTCGAATACCGAAGCCAGCGATGTAACAGATTCCAAATCATTCCTATAATTTACAAGCCAACTGCAGAACAGGCAGATGTGTCTTCCACCCACCAAAATCGATCTTCTCTCAACTAAATAAAGGCGTGAAATGTGCAGAAGCAGTCAACTGAACAATTTACATGGGAGGGAATAACTGTCCAGCGCAAACGCACCATCTTCTCAAATTTCCACTTGATCACGAAAGCCGCTTAACACATACTGAGTATTAGTTCGCTATTTCGTCGTCTAGAGGACGGGAAAGTTAACTTAGATACATTCCTACACTCCAACAGACCTCTGAATTCGGATGGCTGCTGCTGTTAACGGGAAACGTGAATCATTCCCATGCATACACGGAATCATTCTAGAAAACCGGTCACATATATATCATTATACTCACAATTAAATGTTACGATCGTGGTCTCATTGAACGGCATTGGACACTGAGCCAAGTATCAGAAATACACCCTGCTTTCCTACTCACATCTCCAGACTCAGGGATTACAAGAGCACACATATTTTCACCATAATATTATACCATTTTCGCATTACTTCTCGATATCAAGCACTAGGCAGTATTCCAAGTCAAATCCATACCCTCCTTACAACTGGACGTAGTCATTTCCTTCCAACAAACACATACTTTATAAACTTGACGCTCAAATGCGAACATATCACGCATTCCCTACTACTACTAAATATAGTACTTCATCAATAGCTGATTGCCTACGATTAGAAGTAATACTGAGCGAAAATCAACGAAGAGTGGTATTGTCTCTTAGGTTTTTTCTTGCGAGTCCTACCACCGTGTCCTAGAAAGAGAGACATAATCGACCAGATGATAAAAAAAAAAACTCGATCTCAACAACTACTGTATGTTACTGTCACAAGCAGTCTTGGTTCTACAGGTGCTCACAAGTATCCATGTTAAAAGCTATACCCGCTTTACAAATCAACATACGACATTACCTCTGAATGAGGTGCTTTTTTCTGAACAAATGCCGTGACAGTGATCGTAGGAATGTCTATTATCAGAGCACGATGCAACCTCGTGATAAAATTATTGCATTTTGAAAGTGATTCGGCTAAGGAACGTGGTATGTAAGTGGTACTTGCCACTCCCTCAAACCGATAATTCTATAGTATTTGTAGCGCATCCTGTCTCGAGACCATATCAGAGGTTCCGCAATATACCCAGTGAGTTATAGGCGATGACTGATTGAGAAGAAACACAAACAGTAGTGTAGATCAGGTGCTGATTGAGATCGTAAGAAAATGTGCACTACCTTCTCAGATCTTTAGTGTTTCACTATCCGCTACAAATGATCTCTGGGATTTGGAAACAGCTCTTTCCATTCAAGCACATACCTGCGTTGGATCCTACTGACAACTCCTTTAATGATTACAACTACTACTCAGTCATAGTTCTGCAGGGTGCGATTTGTGCTTTTACCAGTGGGGGGGGGGGATGTCTTAGGGGGTTAGTAGAATTAAATATGTTACTAGCTTGGACCGTGGCGTTACGCATGGTTAAACAGCTATTTATAAATAGATGTTAATGCCGAAACTCACTATTGACGCGTATGCACTATCAGAAAAGCCATCCCTTGTTATATCTTTAAAAGTACATTATAGGTAAAGCTTATTTACAAAATCACCTGCATTCAGGTACAGATATACGAGGGGAATACAAAAAGTAGAGGCACATTTGTGAAAAGTTGTACTTATTCTGATTATAGAAAACTGAAACATATTAATAATATTAATAGTGAGACTTATTAAAAACTTTCAGTGTTCGGCTCCACAAATTTAAATTATATGTAAAGTTTTACTCCAGTGCTTGGGAAATAAACATCCCAGGTTGAGATGCATAAACTAAAACAAGAGGAGGAGATTGTCTGATGCAGGTGGGTTGAAATCCCCCCATCCCCCCCCCCCCCCCCCCTGCAAATCGCACACTGTAGTTCTGGCACTCTCATATCTCACAACGAGTCACCTTCCTCGAACCTGTCTGCTACAGTACAAAATACAACCTGCTTTTAGACAGTCCCTACACATCTTGCAGCTGCGCCCATTTCTACAGCTTCGCGCATGTGTTCATTCCATTTTAAGTCAGAACTGAGCAGAAGTCGGAGAAAAACATACCCACCACCTTCTGCAACCCGTGTAGAAACAAAGTGACCTGAGTTAGTGCGACAGGAGCCTGTTTTGACCAGTCGATGGAAATGCGCGCAATGTGATACATCTCCAAACTACATAAGAGTACTACAGATCCGCGTCCATTCAAATCAATCAGCCCACCACGCTATCATCGTTATTCACTACCTCCAAACAGAGAAAAATTAAGAACTATAAAAGCTCAACCGATTTAGAAGTCACCTAGGCAGCGATGCTGGCGCGATTACGCAAAGCTGTGGTGGGGATCCAGCGCGGGGAAAGAGATTTCGCAATGCCCCCCAGAATACCGCAGCATTCAGCCATCCAAGCATTCCTAACGGTTTACCAAGTCCCTTACCGAATTTACACCTCAAACTGCTACTGCTATTGCCGCCTATTAAATATACAGGCCCTACAGAGGCCACTTTAAAGTTTGACCAGCGAATGATCGTATCCTGCAGACTACTAAATCCCTCTGGTCCTGTTTAGTTGTTTCAAACACTGTTTTCTAACACGCTTTTCTACAATGCCAAACATGTTTTTTTCTGCAATGACTTCGAGGCCTGTGCCATGTTCTAAACTGATATTAAGAAGTTCTGATCCATGGCCTTTCGCAGGAAACTAGACGTTGCATGTTGTAAATCATATTCTTACGGCGGATAGCACAACACTGGATGATTTTAAATAAAAGGCAGTTACAACATAAGCAAACTGGAAGAGTTTTTTCGGCGTTGGCGTAGGTGTCCAAACTACAGTCCGAAGGTCATTCACAAGCTCTACATTTAGACTCGTCTCTCACACTGACGGAATAGCTGACGACTCTGCGTTCCCTTTCGACTGTTTCCTCATAATGCACTCATATACACGATCACTTTTTCTTTGCTAGCGACCCCCAGAAGCTGCCGTCCATCCACCAAAACTATTTCCCCAACTCATACAAGTCATATCAGTCAATCATTATGTGGCAACCAGTGCACAGATGGGATAGAAAAGACACCATGTATGTACTCTAGTAATAAACGTCACAGTTGATAGCGCGAAGAATTTTACAGTAACTTCAACACCGGCCAATGATGTGACAGCATAGTTTTGTATACAAATCAGTATATTCAGAGCATCAAAACTTCATTTTAGCATGTGAGCGACATAAAACCAGTAGATGTTACTGAATTGAAAGCCTTCATCGGTTTCTTAGCTAGTGTTAACAGAAGTAACACACAATGCTCAGAGGATCTGTGGGGAACTGATGGTGTGGCATTGACAAAATTTCTCCTCATAATTAACATAAGACGTTGCAAAGCCATTATGTGCTGCCTTAGATTTGACAGTCATGTGATTCGCGATGAAAGGAGACAGACAACATTACAGCAATTTTGTAATTATTTTTTATGTTCGTGCAGAACTGCTAGAATTCCTACACCATCGGAAAAATGTTATAGTAGATGAGGAACTGGAAGGATTCCATGGAAGGTGCATTTTTCTCCAACACATACCCAGGAAACCAGGAAGATTTTCAAGTATTTTACCTCCATAGTTTGGAAATACAGGGTGTTACAAAAAGGTACGGCCAAACTTTCAGGAAACATTCCTCACACACAAATAAAGAAAAGATGTTATGTGGACATGTGTCCGGAAACGCTTAATTTCCATGTTAGAGCTCATTTTAGTTTCGTCAGTATGTACTGTACTTCCTCGATTCACCGCCAGTTGGCCCTATTGAAGGAAGGTAATGTTGACTTCGGTGCTTGTGTTGACATGCGACTCATTGCTCTACAGTACTAGCATCAAGCACATCAGTACGTAGCATCAACAGGTTAGTGTTCATCACGAACGTGGTTTTGCAGTCAGTGCAATGTTTACAAATGCGGAGTTGGCAGATGCCCATTTGATGTATGGATTAGCACGGGGCAATAGCCGTGGCGCGGTACGTTTGTATCGAGACAGATTTCCAGAATGAAGGTGTCCCGACAGGAAGACATTCGAAGCAATTGATCGGCGTCTTAGGGAGCACGGAACATTCCAGCCTATGACTCGCGACTGGGGAAGACCTAGAACGACGAGGACACCTGCAATGGACGAGGCAATTCTTCGTGCAGTTGACCCTAATGTCAACGTCAGAGAAGTTGCTGCAGTACAAGGTAACGTTGACCACGTCATTGTATGGAGAGTGCTACGGGAGAACCAGTTGTTTCAGTACCATGAACAGCGTGTGCAGGCACTATCAGCAGCTGATTGGCCTCCACGGGTACACTTCTGCGAATGGTTCATCCAACAATGTCAATCCTCATTTCAGTGCAAATGTTCTCTTTACGGATGAGGCGTCATTCCAACGTGAGCAAATTGTAAATTTTCACAGTCAACATGTGTGGGCTGACGAGAATCCGCACGCAATTGTGCAATCACGTCAGCAACACAGATTTTCTGTGAACGTTTGGGCAGCCATTGTTGGTGATGTCTTGATTGGGCCCCATGTTCTTCCACCTACGCTCAATGGAGCACGTTATCATGATTTCATACGGGATACTCTATCTATGCTGCTAGAACATGTGCCTTTACAAGTACGACACCACATGTGGTTCATGCACGTTGGAGCTCCTGCACATTTCAGTCGAAGTATTCATACGCTTCTCAACAATAGATTCGGTGACTGATGGATTGGTAGAGGCGGACCAATTCCATGGCCTCCACGCTCTCCTGACCTCAACCCTCTTGACTTTCATTTATGGGGGCATTTGAAAGCTCTTGTCTTTGCAACCCCAGTACCAAATGTAGAGACTCATCGTGCTCGTATTGTGGACGGCTGTGATACAATACGCCATTCTCCAGGCCTGCATCAGCGCATCAGGGATTCCATGCGACGGAGGGTGGATGCATGTATCCTCACTAACGGAGAACATTTTGAACATTTCCTGTAACAAAGTGTTTGAAGTCACGCTGGTACGTTCTGTTGCTGTGTGTTTCCATTCCATGATTAATGTGATTTGAAGAGAAATAATAAAATGAGCTCTAACATGGAAAGTAAGCATTTCCGGACACATGTCCACATAACATATTTCCTTTCTTTGTGTTTGAGGAATGTTTCCTGAAAGTTTGGCAGTACCTTTTTGTAACGCCCTGTATACGCTGGGTTGCAGCCAGAAGGATTATACCATATAAACAATAAATCTTCAGATATTTCTCTGTGACTGTTTGAACTTACTTATCAATTCGGTCAAAATGTAACAGCAGACAACTGATAGAAGAGTTAGAAAGGAATTTTTTTCCTTTGTTGGAACGATGAAAATTAAGTGTGAAGTTCCTCTGGATTGTGCTACCATTACAGGAAGGGCTGTCCACAGTTCACTTTTTGGCTTCAAGAAAGACTGCACTCTAGTTTTTTATGTCTACATCTACATAGATACTCCTCTAGCCACCGTAAGGTGCGTGGTGGAGGGTCTGGTGTACCACTACTTGTCATTTCCTCTCCTGTTCCACTCGCAAATAGAGCAAGGGAAAAACGACAGTCCCTACGACTCTGTATGCACCCAACTTCTAGTATTTACCCTCTTGGTCCTTCTGCAGGGTGTATTTGGCGGGAGCAGAATCGTTGGACAGTCAGCTTTAAATGCTGGTTCTCTAAATTTTCTCAATAGTGTTTCTCGAAAAGAATGCCACCTTCCCTCCAGAGATCTCAAGGCATCTCCGTAACACTTAAATTTTGTTTGAACCTACTGGTAACAAATCTAGCAGCCCTCTTCTGAATTACTTCCATGTCTTCCTTAAATCATACTAGACCAGTATGCACTAGCGTCCTATAGGCGGTCTCCTTTACAGGCGAACCACTCTTTCTTAAAACTCTCCCAATAAACCGAAGTCGACCATTTGCCATCCCCCCACAGTTTTCACATGCTCGTTCCACCTCGTAGCACTTTGCAATGTTACGCCCAGATATTTAAATGACTTGACTGTGTCAAACTGGACACTAGTAATATTGTATCCGGACGTTGCAGGTTTGTTTTTCCTACTCATCCAAATTAACTTACATCTTTCCACATTTAGGGCTAGCTGCCATTACTGCATCAACAGGAAATTTTGTCTAAGTGGTCTTGTCTCTTCCTACAGTCACTCAGCTTCGACACGTTACCGTACACCACGGCATCACGTATGCAAATAACCGCAGACTACTGCCCACCTTGTTCGCCCAATATTTGTGTACATGGAGAACAACAGTGGTCCTATCACACTTCCGTGGGGCGCTCCTGACGATGTCTTTGTCTCTAATGTTCCTAAAATGGGAAGGATGTGATTTTGGCATCAAGTTTGCATGAAGATAATTCAATAGATTCTGACACTGGAGATAAACGGAATCTGCCCATTGCAACATTTTACAATAGCGCCAAAGGTGGAGTCGACGCTAACATATAAGTTTACTACTTTGTACAATGTTGCAAGAAATGTGCGCTATTCGCCCATGGTTATACTTTTTGCAGGGATCAGTACGAGTGCAGTTAACGCGCAAGTAATTTCTTGTGGCAACAATGAGAATTGTAGCAAAAAAAAAGGATTCCTGAAACAATTGCATCTTGCATTACTTCTACCTCACTTAGCTCGAAAAAGCTTGGACAACTCAGGAAGTCACACGGACCTTCATCTGAGGCTACAATGTTATAGGTCAGAGTGCAAAGAAAAAGCAGAAGACAGAAACAGTAATACAGAAAAGGAACTGGGATCAAGAGGAAAAGGCGAAATACCTGCACAGTAAGGAAAAGACTGACAAAATATTATTGTAAAATGTATCACAAGCCAATCTGCTTGACGCACACTGAAACTTTCTGTTCTGACTTCGTTAAAATTCCTCTAAAGTTACCACAGTCCAAAAGTGATGAAACAAATGAATGAGTAATATTATCATTGTTGTTGTGTTTTAATGTCAACTTTTGCCTTTCTGTAAAGACATATGTCACTTATACTGAGTTTAATTAGTGAGATTTATTAAGAAGCTAATGAAAAAGTGACTTGATCACTTATTACCACAGCCTGAAATTAACGATAAGCAAATCGAATGATTAACATTTATATTGTTGTTGTGCTCTTTTGTCATCTTTGGCTTCCTTTAAGGATATTTTCCATTTATAAAGTGCTGTGTTAATGAAATTTAATAAATAATTTATGAACAAGCGATGTGATCAGTTTGATGCACAGCGCCCATCTCGCAGCGGAAAACACTGTGCCCTATGGGCCAATCTATATGTAACCTTGTATGATTAAAGTTTTGTATATAACTTTTTTATAAAATAATCCATGATACAACGACTAAGAGCTTCCGTTAAATATCTCTGTTTTTGAAATAATCATTAATCACTGACATGAGAAATTAAATTGTTCAAACTGGAATATAAGTCACCTGCTACCACCTAACGAAATGTATTACCAACCTTGTAGCAGCAGTTTCCCGTGGATAAAATCGAAAATCTTGCTGTGACCTGAAATTTGCAAACAAAACGTCACCGTCACAATGTACCGGTTGATCAAAAAGTCGGTATAATTTTGAAAACTTAATAAACCACGGAATAATGTAGATAGAGACGTAAAAATTGACACACATGCTTGGAATGACATGGGGTTTTATTAGAACAAAAAAAAACAAAAAAAAGTTCACAAAACGTCCGACAGATCTCTTGCGCGCGTTGTTTGGTGATGATCGTGTGCTCAGCCGCCACTTTCGTCATGCTTGGCCTCCCAGGTCCCTAGACCTCAGTCCGTGCAATTATTGGCTTTGGGGTTACCTGAAGTTCCAAGTGTATCGTGATCGACCAACATCTCCAGGGATGCTGAAAGACAACATCCGACGCCAATGCCTCAACATAGCTCCGGACATGCTTTACAGTGCTGTTAACAACATTATTCCTCGACTACAGCTATTGTTGAGGAATGATGGTGGACGTATTGAGCATTTCCTGTAAAGAACATCATCTTTGCTTTGTCTTACTTTGTTATGCTAATTATTGCTATTCTTATCAGATGAAGGGCCATCTGTCGGACATTTTTTGAACTTTTGTATTTTTTTGATTCTAATAAAAACCTATGTCATGTGTGTCAGTTCGTACCTCTCTGTCTACATTATTCCGTGACTTATTCAGTTTTTAAATTTATACTGACTTTTTGATCACCCAGTATTTCTGGTATTTTTTTTTACCCACAGTCGGCTTTGTGTTTTCTTCTTCTGTCACCTTTTCATCATAAATTCATAATAAACGCAGCACCAAGTGCCAGGCAAATAGGGGATGCGTAGCAGTTTGCTTAAACGATGAGGGAACGTGTAGGATTTACTGTTCTTCGCAGTCCAGTCCACAATTAAGAGCCTATCTAAGGGAAAGGCGTTTTTTATTATCTGCGTATTTTGAAATAAGTTTCTGAGATGATAATTTGAGGCTACAAATTGACTTGATTTTTCCTTTGATATCGCAGTGTTCAGATTACTATTAGCACTTACCAATTAATTTCACAGTTCACACATTGTAAGAACAGGCTACAATGGTTGTTTTGTTTGGATAGCAGTTACCATTTCTAACATCGCAAAATGGGTGGGACAACATGTGAGTGACATCTCCTTTTTTTTTGTTTTGTTTTGTTTTGTTTTAAGAAGGTTGTGTATTTCACGCAGTCGTCACTCGTACTGCAGAAGGTTTTGTTGTGCTGTGCTGCCTTGGCGAAATGTAGAAATATCTTGTGTTTAGTGTTTGTAGACAGTTTAGTTATGCAGTTGTTAAAAAATAAAAGAATGCAGTTTATGTGGTAGGGTCCCCTTCATAACTCGCCATCAAGGCACTTTAAATGCCACTTTGCCAAACCCGTGTTTCAGAAATTTTTCCGAATAGTGACAGACAACTGAGAAATATTCTGATGTTTTGGTGCACGACTTGTATACACCGCTTACTTACGAATGCTCCGATTATTTGTAATAATAAATTCGGTACCACTCATATTTAATTAATAATGTGTACACTATATAGTAGTGGTCTTAGTAATAAAGTTACATTCTAATAAAACAGAAAGAATTATGCTGTTGAAATCTCCTTTTGTTTACAACTGAATACTTTTAATACTGAAACTTATAACATCTCACAATGAAAATACTGCGTTGTTGGATTGTGATTATTATAGAGTAGAATGCTTCTAGCATTTGTAAATAATAAATCCATAATAATACAGCATCAGATAGCTGTACACAAAATTCTCACGGCAAACTCTTCAATTCTTTACAGGTATAAAAATGCTTATTACACACTGACAAACCAACATCAAATGCCCATGTGCGCGAGAGATTAAGATTTATTGATTTTTATGCAATTTCATTATGTACAATTTGTATGTCTGTGATACAGATCAGCTTAACCTAAAATCTTAAAAACATTAGCCTACATATTACAATATGAAACAACACGTAAGGTCTATTTACGTACATCATACTACAATATTTTCAATTGATTACAGTACATACATACCAGTTACAATAGCATTCCTCACTCCACACTGTTAAATTCTTTCTCCACTAAATAATTCATTTACATGATGATGCTGAATTGTGTAGAAGTTTTTTTTAATATCCTTTTGCTTATGCTGTACTGTAGACTCTTGAGATGATGCTTTACTAGTCATGGGTATTCATCTCAGGTGGCGTTTATATCTTGTGAATGACCATCTGCATTTCTTTCTAGTAATGTACTGCCATTTGTGAATAAAATCATTGTTTCATGTATGTACATGATGGAAAAGTCATTTTTAGATTACAGAATGCAGCCCTACATGAATCATAGATTTGTTGTTTTATTGAAAATGTTCCTAATGGCCTTTTGCCTGCAATACAGAAATTCTTTTTGTGTTATTGCTGAAGGAGTTTCCCCGAACAGTAATTCCATACTGTAAGTGTGGTTCAAATAATGCATGGTACTCTGTACATAGAAGTTTTTTGTTAGCATAATCTGCTAGTTGTTTCATTATAAGTATTAATGGTGTTTAATTTGCAACAGACATTGTCCATAAGTTATCTCCGTTGAAGCTTACTGGTGGATGTAATTCCCAAAAATCTTTTAACTTCTTCCAGTCTTGTTTCATATATGAGTATATCTATGTGATCTTCCTTTTCTCAGTGTGTGAGCACCATGAACATTGTCTTTTTTCGATTTATAGTTAAATATTGCTGTATGGGCCACTGTGCTGTATTATTTGCTACCATGAAAGCAATTCTTTCCCATGTTTCCAGATTTTCTTCAATATCCACTAGTTTCATGTTAGAAGCATTCAATACTTTTTAGCCTATATCCTTCTTACCTTGAATATTGTTTACAAATAGGTAAAGAGAGTGGGCCAAGTACAGATCCTTGATGTACACCATACTTAATATGCCTGATTTCAGATCTGCATCAAGATTCTGTTGTCATATCCTGCCTTCTGTTACTGCTGAAATATGATTTTATCCTTTTAAAGCATGTCTGTGAATTACAAATGCCATAGCTTGCAAGTTTTTTTAATACTTTTGACAGTTCCAGAACCATACAAGAGAGGCAAGTGCCGACACACCTGATGTTTTAAATTCCTTAGTGTATCTAGATGACAGAACAATGAAAACCAATTAAACACAGGCCTAGTTTCATTTATCACAGAGCACTTTATGGCAGTTCTGCACAGAAGAGGAAAATGTTAGCATGTTATGGGGGATATCACTCATTGTTTTATATACTAATAGTCTGTACATTAATATATCAGAATTGAATAAGTACTTTATTCACCATCATCAGTGATTACTGTGTGCACCAGTGAATACAAGAGAGCATGCCAATGCTCTCAGAGAAATATGAAATTCCACTTCAATGATATTAGTGTTGCTCTTTCATATAATTTGTATCTAATAATCAAAACCATAACAGATGAGTTGCCATCTAATTCTCAGTACTCAGTGTATGAATACTGTACATACGAGGTTGCCAGTCATGTATACACAACCTTGTCTAGAATCCGCAGTGGGATCTGTATACTGATGCAGAACTCTTGGAACAAGTTGCTAACAGACATAAAGTAGGAAATAAAGCAGCCAAGGAGTCACTTAGAAAACATTAATAGTATGTAGTATCACCCACTTTTATAAATTATTGTTTCATATTCATCCTGACATGGAAAAATATTTTAGGATTCTATTATTTTTCAAATAGCAACTTTGGGATGTAATTTATGATTAAAAGGTATATACAATTGATCATTTAGCATAAAGAGAGAAAAGAAAATTCCTATGTTTAATGTCACACCCTGTGGCTCTTCAGATGAGGATGCTGAGACACAATAGTTGACAACTCTTAACTTGAAGGTAACTGGTCTGAGTTTTGAAGGTAGAAGAAATATTCATCATCAGAAACTGGAGGAGAGGTTATGAATTACATATCCATATTATCAGGCATTGGACCATTGTCCGTATTTAACTCCCAAGGACTTCCACAGTGTTTAATGGAGCAGCGAAAAGTGATGGTATTCAGACTGTCAGATGGGGATGTTAGGTATGGTGGCTGCATCCTAAAACTACCTGGGAAGAGTGAGGTGTGCAACAGCAGCGAGCTATCACTTTCTTCATGCCTTACATTCTGTACGCATTTGAATCAACACTACATGGCACTAACAATTACTGCACTAATGCACACCGTATAAACTCGCATTTGGAATTTTGTTAACCGGTTGGAGCAAGAGACTGGCAATATATCTCTTTATGTCATTGGCAGAAAGCAGGAGAGCAATTTGGTTCTGTCATTTAAACTTAACACTGAGTATGGGACCAACTTTAACTTCGGATTCTTCATAACACTTACCATCATTACGACCAGTTAATAGCTAGTGCGATATACAGAAACATTCTATTAAAACTGCTTCACTACACCAATGTATTTCTTAACTTGTTGCACATGCTTGAAAGTTATTTATACTAGGATCTAGAAAAAATGAGATATCATGAGACAAGTGAGCATTATTCTCCAGTTATGCACACAAAATTATTTAAGTCGCCAAGTATTACACTACCTGATGTTCATTATGCACGTTGAATTTGAGTATGTAATAGCTTCCAGCAACTGTTATCACCCACATTTTCGTTGAGTAACATCTAGTGAATTCGACAGTTTATGTAGCGTAGTGGCAATGTGATGTATTGACAGTGTTTATAATGCTGACGAATGACGATCAACAAACATACAGTTAGTGGATTTAGTGAGTTTGGACATAAATATTCTATGGGGATTTCATATTGCCTGTGCATGTAATTGAGTGAGGATGGCTACAGCATTTCTACAAGATCAGGCAACACTGGCAATTCAGCCACTATTTGCGGCACCTGCTGGTTTGGTGATAACTCCATGAAGTTGCCCTCTGGCCTCGGAGATACACTGCACTACATGGAATAGTGCACCTGGTGACAATCTGCTATGTTGTGAAGGAAAGAGCAGATGAGGTAGTCTGCTGTGAACTGTCAAACAATCTGTACTGATAGATTTAATTGCCGAATTATTACTACAAAGTGATGTTTCAATATTTTATGATCTGAAACTGTATATCATCCCCCCCCCCCCTTAGAAGAGTTGTGTATGTTATGTAGTAGCTTTTTGGAAACAGATAAGCATGATTAAATTTTCAGCGCAGACCAAACTGCTAAGAAAATGAAGCCTATCAAGAGAAGAAACAAGATATCGAGAGGGGAGATATACTTCAAGAAAAGCAAGTTAATTTCAGATCATTACAGAGGAGCATCTGAATTTATACACATACTCCCCTTCCAACTTTGAAGAAAGGTCTCAGTACCTACCAACATGCATGATGCTAGCATCTGTTTCCAACATTCCCAAGGCACATATCTAAAATATAACTGATGAGCACCAAGAGTCAATGACCCTATTTAACTATGAGAAAATGGTTGAGTCAGAAGATTAGTCTCATCATAAAATATTCGATACACACACAAAAAAGAAAGAATACCGTATGCATGTAAAGAGCTCATGTTTTCAGCAGTCAGTTTGTTTTCCAATGTGGTTATCAAAATATTAACTGTTAAAATTTATCAATACCTTCCAATAAGTAATCTGTAAAAGCCAAACAATGACAGCATTCTTTATATGTACTTGTAGTTATCAGATAATGAATTTAACAGTTTCAGAATTATAGGTAATTAAATTTTAATTTTGTGACACCCACAGACCTGCAATTATCAGCATACAATATGTGAGACGTAAGGAATCTATTGGTTATGAACTGTAGATTAAAACTGAAGAAACTGCAAAAAGGTGGGAATTTAAGGAGATGGGACCTGGATAAACTGACTAAACCACAGGTTGTACAGAGTTTCAGGGAGAGCATAAGGGAACTATTGACAGGAATGGGGGAAAGAAATACAGTAGAAGAAGAATGGGCAGCTCTGAGGGATGAAGTAGTGAAGGCAGCAGAGGATCAAGTAGGTAAAAACACGAGGGCTAGTAGAAATCCTTGGGTAACAGAAGAATTATTGAATTTAATTGATGAAAGGAGAAAATATAAAAATGCAGTAAATGAAGCAGGCAAAAGGGAATATAAACGTCTCAAAAATGAGATCGACAGGAAGTGCAAAATGGCTAAGCAGGGATGGCTAGAGGACAAATGTAAGGATGTAGAGGCTGATCGCACTAGGGGTAAGATAGATACTGCCTACAGGAAAATTAAAGAGACCTTTGGAGAAAAGAGAGCCACTTGTATGAATATCAAGAGCTCAGATGGAAACCCAGTTCTAAGCAAAGAAGGGAAAGCAGAAAGGTGGAAGGAGTATATAGAGGGTCTATACAAAGGCAATGTACTCGAGTACAATATTATGGAAATGGAAGAGGATGTAGAAGAAGATGAAATGGGAGGTACAATACTGTGTGAAGAGTTTGACAGAGCACTGAAAGACCTGAGTCGAAACAAGGCCCCAGGAGTAGACAACATTCCATTGGAACTACTGACGGCCTTGGGAGAGCCAGTCCTGACAAAACTCTACCATCTGGTGAGCAAGATGTATGAGACAGGAGAAATACCCTCAGACTTCAAGAAGAATGTAATAATTCCAATCCCAAAGAAAGCAGGTGTTGACAGATGTGAAAATTACCGAACTATCAGTTTTAAGTCACAGCTGCAAAATACTAACGCATGTTCTTTACAGACGAATGGAAAAACTCGTAGAAGCCGACCTCGGCGAAGATCAGTTCGGAGTCTGCAGAAATGTTGGAACACGGGAGGCAATACTGACTCAAGTCATCTTAGAAAATAGATTAAGGAAAGGTAAACCTACATTTCTAGCATTTGTAGACTTAGAGAAAGCTTTTGACAATGTTGACTGGAATACTCTCTTTCAAATTCTGAAGGTGGCAGGGGTACAATACAGGGAGCAAAAGGCTATTTACATTTTGTATAGAAACCAGATGGCAGTTATACAGGTCAAGGGGCACCGAAGGGAAGCAGTGGTTGGGAAGGGAGTGAGACAGGGTTGTAGACTATCCTTGATGTTATTCAATCTGTACTTTGAGCAAGCAGTAAAGGAAAAAAAAGAAAAATTTGGAGTAGGAATTAAAATCCATGGAGAAGAAATAAAAACTTTGAGGTTTGCCGATGACATTGTAATTCTGCCAGAGACAGCAAAGGACCTGGAAGAGCAGCTGAACGGAATGGACAGTGTCTTGAGAGGAGGATATAAGATGAACATCAACAAAAGCAAAACGAGGAGAATGGAATGTAGTCTAATTAAATCTGGTGATGCAGTGGTTAATAGATTATAGATTCGGAAATAAGACACTTAAAGTAGTAGATGATGTTTTTCTATTTGGAGAGAAAAGTAACTGAGGATTGTCGAAGTAGGAAGGATACAAAATGTAGAGTGGCAATGACAAGAAAAAGTGTTTCTGACGAAGAGAAATTTGTTAACATCGAGTATAGATTTAAGTGTCAGGAAGCCTTTTCTTAAAGTATTTGTATGGAGTGTAGGCACATATGGATGTGAAACGTGGACAATAAATAGTTTAGAAAAGAAGAGAATAGAAGCTTTCGAAATGTGGTGCTACAGAAGAATACTGAAGATTAGTTGGGTAGTTCAGGTAACTAATGAGGAGGTACTGAATAGAATTGGGGAGGAGAATAATTTGTGGCAAATCTTGACTAGAAGAAGGGATGGTTCGTGGGACATGTTCTGAGGCATCAAGGGATCACAAATTTAGCATTGGAGGGCAGCGTGGAGGGTAAAAATCGTAGAGGGAGACCAAGAGATGAATACACTAAGCAGATTCAGAAGGATGTAGGTTGCAGTAAGTACTGGGAGATGAAGAAGCTTGCACAGGATAGAGTAGCATGGAGAGCTGCATCAAACCAGTCTCAGGACTGAAGACAACGACAAACAAAACAAGGAAGTTTAAACATATGGTTATGGGAAAGGACAATTTCCTATATTCTAGAGTGCAGTGCCTTCATGCCATATGATGATATAGTAGTTCTATTTATTTGTGCAGTTGGTGAGGTGTAGATGAGGTAAACTGGCAAAGACACATGAATTTTCATAAAGATGTTTTGTTCGAGTGCATTAAGTTGCTGCAGTTGTATCAATGATTACCAGTATTTTACTTGTATCAAGAGCAATGAGATCTGAGGTAATTTTAACATAGGAGGTGTATGACGAGAACACCAAAATTGAAAGTACTTATACTAATGAACTTTGAGATAATGGTGTTTGAACTGTCAGCATCTCAAAACATATATTTTTTTTATTATAGTAAATGAGAAGTACACAGAGTGGATTACTGCTGCTGGATACGGACTCCAAGGCTAAGATCACAATAAAGGCCATCCTGTAAAAACTCAGATGCCAGAAAGAAGTTGCAACATGGAACTCTTCTGGTTGGAAAAGAGTAATATGGTCCAATGACTAATCCTTTGCATTGTTTTCAGCAAGAAGTTGGATGTATGAACAGTGGACACCCAAACACTTCCATCTATGGTACTTTGCACTATTCATTGTGTCCGCCTTGATAGCTGAGTGTTCAGCACGGCCGAATGCTACGCAAAGAGGCCAGGGTTCGATTCCTGGCTGGCTCGGAGATTTTTTCCACTCATGGACTGAGTGTTGTGTTGTCTTACTCATCATATCATCCCCATCGACACGCAAGTCGCTGAAGTGGCGTCAGTCCAAAAGACTTGCACCAGATGACCAGTCTGCCCAATAGGAGGCCCTAGCCACATGAAATTTCATTTTCACTGTTCATTGTGGATATAGCTCTGTTATGGTACAGATTACAGTTTTATAGTATTATCGTGGTCCTGTAGCTACTTAATGTAATGAAGGAGGGGGAACTAGAGGGATTAACATTTTGTTGAGTCCACAGTTATTAGAAGCAGAATATGTGTTCAGGTTGGAAAAGAAGTTATGAGAATATTCATCACAATCTTAGTGAGGGAAACATCCAGGCTTGCATTAGAAATGTTTTAGAAATAGCAGATAAAAAATCTTTATTGCTGGATGAAGACTTGAAACCTGCTGTTCATGTGTCTTAATAACTATAATAACTCTCCAAATACTCTTTAAGGATCAACAATAGTCAAGGATTTTCTGGATATTCTAGGTGAATAAGTTCCTTCTATTGCAGAGATGCTGTTCACTAACCAGGAATCCACGTTCATAGATGACACCAACCCAGTTCTCACAAGTATTATGTTTAGGCATTAAGGGTACTTCAGAACCACTGATGTGCCCCCTCCTTCGAATGAGAAAATATACAGAAAACTACAAAAACTAATTTTAGCAATTATGAAAGTCCCTGCTTATTATTAGAGCAAATAATCCGGTGCAGTTGCTCTTCACCATCATTATTGACTTGCAGTGACTAGTTAAATCATTATAACCACTGACTAGCACAAAATTGAATGCCACCTGGTGTTGTCGTGGGCATTCGACACTGTAAGGGAAGTATATAAATGGACCAGAGACAAACAGGGAACAATTCTATTGATGATAAGGGCTTCAAATGGGAAACACACTGACGTTAGTGATTTTAACAAAAGCAGATTATTATAGCCCAGTGCCAGGGAACGAGCTTGTCAGAAATGGTGAAGCTGTTCGCATGCTACTATCCTGAGCATTTGTAGCAAGTGGTTGAAAGGCACTGAATCCACAAGCAAAGAACAAGGAGTCAGATGTCCTTACTTCATCAGAGAATGTGGCAGTCAGAAGCTCGCCCACTCTGCAAAGCAAGAGACGTGGCGATCTGTGGCAGATCTGATGACAAGCGAACAGTGCTGGTGCAGGCACTAGTATTTCAGAGCACATCATGCAGCACAAATTGTTGAACATGGGGCTCTGCAGTAGATGACCCCTAAATGTGTCTATGCTAATGCAGTGACATTGTCAATTACAATGCAATGGGCCATAGGACCCGTCGTAGTAAGTGAATGCCAATGACAGCTGTGGATTATGTGAATGTTATTGTAGACCACCTGCTCCCCTTCATGCTTGATGTTTTTTGTGATGGTGATGGCATTTCCTGGCATAACTGTCCACATCACAAGGCTAGAATTGTGCTACAGTGGCTTGAGGAGCACGATAGTGGACTGACATTGATGCCGTATACACCATATTTGCCAGATCTGAAATGATAGAACACATCAGGGGTGCTACTGGATGCCAGTTCGGTGCCCACAAAACACTGGCTCATAATTTACAGGAATTGTGCAACCTAATCTGGTGTGACATACTACTGAAAATCTATGTAGGAATTATTGAATCAGTGCCATACAAAATTGATGCTGTACTGCATTCCACAGATGGACCAACATGCCATTAAGCATGCAGTCATAATGTTTTGCCTCACAAGTGTTGCACTTCATGAAAAATGGTACAATCAACTCAAGAGTTCTACACATAAGTTCAATAAAAAATTGCAGCTGTATGATGAGTTGTAGGTGATACAATACCATATTAAATATGCTCATTCAACACACTTCACACATGCAAAGGATTTTAGTTATGACACATAACAAGCTTATATTTCATAATAAAGGTCTGAGAAATATTAGTAAATGTTTGACACCAAGTGATGTAACATATCATACCACTGTCCACAAAAATAATGAAATAATTATAACTTCAAACATATTTTTTGTGTAAATATGACGTAACTCAACAGCAACAATGAGTACATGATTGATTGACTTTTGGCGTGTTGAACATACATTTGTTTGTACATCTACATCTTTTGAATCATGTTACTCTGTTACGTCACCAGCCACAAACTTCAGGAAACAAGTGTACTGCTGTTTACACATTCAGGTTATACATGGTTCAGTCACATTAATGTAACCACCTGTCAGAAGTCTGAATAACCAACTTTTGCAGCACAGACATGCAGGAAGAGAGTCAGCAACATTCTGGAAGGTACTGAAAACAATGTTGAGCTGTGCCAACTCCAGTGCTATGGCCAGCTGCGCTAGGTTTCTCCGATGATTATACATGACATGGGCGTTTGGTGTCCAGGCGAGTACAGTAAACTCGTCCTAGTGCTCTTCAGATCATGCATGTACACTTCAAGCTGTATGACATGTTGCCTGCTGGTACATACCATCATGCCGAGAAAAAAAAAAAAGAAAGAAAGAAAGAAAAAAACATGATCTCTAAGGATAGACAAGTCCTTGTGCTCATCCACTGTCCTTTTCAGAATGATGAGATCACCCTGAGAATGCCACACAAATGTACCCCAGTTGATAATGTTCCCTCCTCTGGCCTGGACCCTTCTGATTACTGTTGCAGGGCTGTACAGGCAAACGGCCATTTGTCCAATGGAGCATAAAATTTGATTCATGTGAGAAAGCCACTTGACACCACTCAGTGCTGCAGTATTGGTGTGCAAATTCCATCCTTCATTGCTGATGAACAGGAGTCAGCATGGGTGCACGAACCAGGTGCCTGCTGTGGAGGCCCAATCACAGCAACATTCACTGAACATATGTTGAGGAGACACTGTTGGTGGCCCCTTGGTTCATCTGGCCAGTCAGTTGCTCAACATTTGCATGTCTATTCACCCGTACACATCTCCATAGCCATAGTTCACCCCTGTCGTCTATGGCCCATGGCGCACCACAGTTGTCTTGGCAAGTGTTTTGGATAGCGCTATTTTTCCATGCGCAGTATACATCAACTACAGTGGGATGTGAAAGGCTACAAATGTAGCCATGTCAGAAATGCTTCCACCCTTGTTGTGAAAGCCAATGATCTTAACCTTTTAAACATCAAATAAATCACTCTGTTTCCACATTTCAAAAGCAACTGCACTGTTTTTCATGCCCCCCCCCCCACACACACATACACACATTATACATCCTCCACTGCTAGTGCTGCCACCTGCCCGCAGTGAGTGGTTACTGCATGTTGATGTCAGATGCAGACCGTGGTCACATTAATGTGACTGGACCCTATAATAGCAACAGCTCCCTCTTTTGAAGTAATTTACATGAAAGATTCCTACCAAAAACACTGTAAATCATTGGGATTCTATGAATGTTGATTTAGTGAGACAACTGCTTCAGTCAATAAGTTGTACATACCAGGAGCATTTTCTAAATGACCACACTAAATATGATAATACTGAGGGAGAGATGATCCATGAATCATGCCCATGTGTGAATGTCTCCCTCTCTTTAGTGATTCTCGCAGCTCTACTTAAACATTTTCCCTTTAAAGGTTCATGTAAAATTTACTGTACTACTTGAATAATAATCTGCACACCAGTGCAAGGAGTCTGCCTGGTAACCAACTCTAAAGCCTAATAGAAGTTGCAATGCAAGCTGCTTCCTGCACCCCAAGAGTTGAAAATAATTTTCTTCTCCAAAATATTCCCCTACTTCATAGGCAGCATAGCTGATCTCTTCACTTGGCTTAGAAACACAAGCTACTTAGTAACTGCACCAGGCTTTGTATTCCCCTTCCATAACTACTTTTTAGCATGTAAAACTTTTTGTCCATTCTCCAGGCTTTCCCTCCCTAGCCATAGCTTGCAAATTATGTCCTTTGTCAGTCTGAAATTGTATGATTTTTTCCCATGGTCTGTATAAGTGTTGAAACTATTGGAGTTGTCGACACTCAAGCTATCAGTGCCACTATGTTTCCAGAATCTCTTTGCTGATTTTGGACATTGTCTATAATCTAGCTTTCTTATGTGTAGCATAAGACTTTTGTCCCTAATCATTAAGAAACACTGTGATAGAAGAGTGGCATTGTGTTAAATGTATGACAAAATCCAATCTTAATGACTGATAACTAACATGATGTGTACAGTCACTGTATCAATGCTACTTTGATTCATTGATTTATTTCCTTTGTCAATTGCTCACTGCTGAACCATTGGATATAAACAAATGATTGTAATAGCACACAATATTATGCTGTACATCAAACAGACTTGTTACGATATGACCGCTTATGCAATAAAAAGCCTTCGCATTGTATCAAATTACTATTTCTATTTGCAGCATCTGTAATGAGCCTTGTTGTTGCGGCTGTTCTATGGGGCTGCACTAATCCATTCATCAAAAAAGGAAGTTCAGGGGTAGAGGACATTAGTGAAAAATCCTCTACCAAAAAGTTTTTTAAAGAAGTTAAATTCCTATTGAGTAACTGGAAGGTTTGTATACTACTATGGATTGTTTTTCTTTGACATTCATAGTCTTCTACATATTCAGTAACTAGTATTTTTTTTTAATACAAGCAATTCATTTTATTCTTGCTTCTGATTTTTTAAACTGTAATCATCATGTATAGCTGTCTGTAAATTCAATTTACATCTTTTACAGTACATGACACCTTTCCTTTTAAACCAGAGTGGTTCACTGTTTTACTTTTTGGCTCTTCAAAATACAGGTAACTATATTTTTACCTTATTTACCATATTCTGCGAATAATCTGTGAACTTCATATGACTTAAAACGCGTATTATAATCCATGATTTTTGTAAAGAAAATAACATTCTGATGGCGTGCTTTTCGTTGTTCAGCCAAGGCATTGATTGCATTAATTTTCCAGCATGATATATTGATCACTGATGCTGTTTTGCTATGTGTACTCATGCCTGAACTCCAGCGATCCATGAAGTATAGTCGGTGTAGCAATGGTGTTTGTAGATGAATTCAACTCCCAGCCCCTGGTATGTCCTCTATTGCTTTGATGGCTGAGATGACTGCTGAATTCTCAATATCTTCAGTGCTGGATCTAAGGTCTTGCTTAAACTGAAATCTCCGTCTTGGTTTATTGGGTTTTTGAACGTCTTTATTTTGGTAGACGCATTAACTAGGCTGTCTGAGAAACTTGGTGTTTGCACCTTGTTACTGGTTGCATCATATTTTATGTGAACAATAATCGTGAAATGAAATGTAATGAGAGTAGAGTCGGGGTGCAAATTCCAAGCTTCTGAGACATTGTAACTAAAGATTCTCTTGAAAAAAAGATGAAAAACATAATAAACCAGGATGGAATTTTAAATTCAACAGGACTCTGGATCCTGCATTTAGTTTATCAAAATCTCACTGTGTGTCTCATCCATCAGACCTAGAAAATACTAAGAGAATGTGTGCTTCACTGAATGTCCCTGTAAGCTCTTAAAAAAACATGAGCATCAAGGGGGGAAGTGGACACTAAGAGTCAAAATGGACTATAAATAGCAGCTTTGATACGCACACGCACATGCACACACAGGTTTTGGGAGGTTTCCCTTGGTTATGAGGCGAATACATCAACTGGAAATCCCCTCCATGATATTCTCGACTGGGAACCCATCTACCCCACTCCCAGCCTACTGGGATAACAGCTCTTATGAGTAGGTGAATAAAGATTTAAAAAGTCTGACTAAAGTCCAGTCAGTTAGTAACCTCTATAACACAGCTTGCAGCACCTGAAGAAGACAACTTGTTCAGCTGTCGAATGTCTTGCAGAAAAATGGAATCAACAACTTGGCTGAATATTCTAAAATACCTTATTAATCAGTCACTGCCAGAAAACCAGTGAGGTCAAATTGTGTATACTTCATCTGCCTTCAACAACTGATGGGCAGTGTACATTGTAACTGCAAATACAGGATTTTAAAATATATACCCAAAAAGATACACTGGTCAATGTTCAGGGAAGTATGCTTTATAGAATTATCACAGTAAAAAAATTGTATGGGAAAAGTTGATAAGTACATGTGCAACGTGTTTATTCTGTACTACTGCCAATATAAGATGAAACGTTTTCAGCTGGTCACCTTTTAATATAAGTTTTTGGAAATGGAAACCATGTATTGAGTCAATAAGAATCAAAATTGAATGGTGCAACTTATCTTTAACTCAGCTGCCTCAAAACTCTGAGACATTAAGCACATTGCATGAAAGAGATGTCATTAGGAATCATGCAGTTTTTTTATACCATATTACTTCAGAGCACTTAAAAAAGATTATGTATAGTTTTGGAACATTTGTACATATTAACTGGAGTGACCCAACTAGCTACCAAAAAGTTGGAGAGAGTAAACATTAATATTATGAAAAGGATTGATTGCTACTCACCATATGGAGGAGATGTTGAGCCGCAGACAGCCACAACAGAAAGCATACAGATGAGCTGCCAAAAGGCGTTCTTCTAAAATAAATAAATAAAAAGTAAAAAAAAAAAAAAACAACATTGACGCAAGCACATCTCTCTCTCTCTCTCTCTCCCCCTCTCTCTCTCACCCCCCCTCCCACACACACACACACACACACACACACACACACACACACACACACACACACACACATATATGACCAATACCTCTGACCAATGGGTCTGGTCTCAGTGGTCAGAAACAGCAGTCATGAGTGTTTTCTACATTAGGTGAAGGCCTTTTGGCCAAAAGCTTAAACATATAGCAGTCTTTTGGTTGTGCCTTTCTGCTACTCACCTTCTCCTCTGTATGAGGAGTAGCAGTCTATCTGTAGTGGTAGTGGCAAATTATCTTGCTGCAAAGTGCTGCTTGTCAAAGAAGTTTATGAGACGTTATGTAGTCATAGTGTTGTTTACTCTTTTTATTTACTTTTGGTCATCATGTGTAACCAGAGATGTATTTTATGCATTGTCTCTGTAGTTGTGCTTTGTAAATGTTGACACAAATCTTGTCACAAATACCAAACATT
Source organism: Schistocerca nitens (assembly GCF_023898315.1). Lineage (NCBI taxonomy): Eukaryota > Metazoa > Arthropoda > Insecta > Orthoptera > Acrididae > Schistocerca > Schistocerca nitens. The sequence goes on from NC_064620.1 coordinate 388,588,680, forward strand.
TAATGGTGACAACCACATTATCACGCTGCTTAGTGAGTTAAATGACTGCGTCGGCAACAGCATACATGTAAACCTTTTGTACCACAATGCACACATAAGACAACCGTGCCAGCCATGCTATGAAGTTCTCATGCAACTTACAGAGGAGCCTAGACTATACTTGTGCCAGAACTAGCAGCCACAAGTGAGATGCCATTGATCTCAGCAGTCAGCCATGTATCCATGAAACCATCTCCATTTTGGCAACAAAGCCCAATACTTTGGCTTGCTCAATTGGAGAGCCAGTTTGTGTTGGCACATGTCACTGCCGATGAGAAGAAGTACAACTACCTCATTGCGGCACTAAATGAAAAGATGGCCAGCAAAGCAAAGGATGTCCTAAGCAGCCAGAATACGAATAGCGCCGGAATATGAACAGTAACAGGTGATTCCCCTGCCGTGGAGTGGTACTCAGCGATTAAAATCACACTAATCAGTGACTGTAACAGTCAGAGACCAAGAGACTGGAGAAATTGCTGCACACAGAAGAGCTTGGTGATCCAACACCATCGCAGTTATTATGTCGTCTGTGCACTTTGGCAAATAATGCAGTCAGTGGTAACATACTGAGGTGTATCTGGATGTCACGCCTGCCCAAGGGCGCACAAAAGATACTTACGGTGTGTGCCAGAGCTTTAGACGCACTCTTGCGGACAGCCAACCGTATAGTGGAAAGGTATCTGTGTGCAAGAGAGGCAACTGCCACACCACAACCAGAGAGCCCGCCGCAGCAACATTTACATCGCTACAGGCACATCTGGCAGAGCTCACAGCACTGGTTGTGAATGTGCATTCTAGTACCAACCAATGTCGGCACCATAGCTCAACTTGGAGTCATGGCTGCTCGCCACCAACCTTGAGGATATGTTGGTACTACAGATGATTTAGTACAGAGACCACGAATTGTGACCTGCCATTTAATGACAAAGGCTCATAGCTGATGGCAATTGACTCAACAGATCACTGAGCGATACACAAAATAGCGGTTCTTGACAGGCGCTGGAGCAGATGTGTCAGTTAACCCGGCAAAATGCCTACCTCATGGTAGTCGTAACAATTGTCACCTGTTTACCGCCAGTGGCTCCACCAATCAGACATATGAAAGGGTGACATTAGCTCCCAATCTGGGTCTTCAATGTTGATTCAAATGGCAATTCATAGTCGCTGAGTATCGGATATTAGGAGCAGACTTTTTTCGTACTTTGGACTACTTTGAAACCTCAAACACCACAGTCTTCTGGGTACGACAGCCAACCTAAGGAGTCAGAATATGAACAGTGCCGACACAGTAGTCACCCACACTTGCACCAGTCAACACAGTATGGTGCACTACATATTAACAACTCCTACACAACACCATCCATGCATGACCACTGTGTTTGAAACTGTATAAGTTTAAAGCAGCAAATGAGGACTTTGCCTTCATGCTGGTGCAGCGAATCTGTCAACCATCTAGTAGCAACTGGTATCTGCCTCTCCACATCCTGCCACAGAAAACTAATGGATAGTGCCCCTGTGGCAATCATCATCAGCTCAACAAACAGACTATTCCTGATTGATACCACATTCCCAGCATTGAGGACTTCATACACAACATACATGGGAAATGCATCTTCTCTGCTATAGATGTATTGCGAGCTTACTATCAAAAACCAGTCATGCCAGAGGACATCCCCAAAGCGGCTGAGTGTACCCCATTCAGACTTTTTGAATTTACTAGGATGCCATTTGGTCTATGCAACAGTGCCCAAACTTTTCAAGGGTTTATGGACAAAGTGATACATGATCTTGATTTCTGTTTTATCTATATTGAAAATGTTTTAGTGATGTCCAGATCAGAGGAAGTGCATTTAGAGCATTTATGCATGCTTTTCAACTGTCTTTGTGCACACAGTTTGCTTATAAATCCATTGAAGTGTGTTTTTGGAGCACCAGTGGTGCACACCATCAACACCCATGAAACATAGCCTCCACAAGAGAGAGTCAAGACGACATTGAATCATCCACAACCAATAACAATACATGAGTTCGTCAGTTTCTAGGTGTCACAAACTTATATAGGCATTTCATTTGTAACTATGCCTTATTGGTGGCACCTTTAAATGAGTAGCTAGGAAAATGTGTTAAACTGGGATTCGAACCCGGGATCTCCCATGTACTAGGCAATTGCATTAAGCACTGCACCACCCAGACACAGTGTTTATCACAACTTCGTGGACTATCTTTGCACGCTTCTTGGCCGACCCACACTCGCACCTAGCATCACCTACCCACAGTCCCTGTCCATGTCCTGAAGACTTGTTCGAAAGAACAGACACAGTGCAGAATCCACAACTAAAGTGGAGGGGGCGGGGGGGGGGGGGGGGAGAAAGGAAAGGAAATTGAAGGGATTATTGATATCAGCTGCATTGGGACTTTATGTAGACTCAGCAGCAACGAATATAAATGTGTGCCAGACCAGGATTTGAACCCATGATCTCCTGATTATTAGGCAGTTGCATTAACCATGTCTGAAAGAAGAGACACCAAGCATTCATATAATTGATATGCCTTGATGGGCAATGAATCCACCTTCTTCAGTGTGGATGCATGATTATGTCTGACCTCCTGCAGGAATCTCAAAGTAGTGAGCATGGAAGACATGGCATCGGCAGGAACTGTGGATAGGTGGCTCCTGGTGGGAGTTTATGTTGGCCGAGAGGCATGCCAAGGTAGTCCACTAATTGCTATAAACACTGTGTCTGGGTGTTACAGTGGTTAACACAACTGCCGATCCGGCAGACATTTTCGCTTGTCACTGCTGATTTTACATTAAGCCCCAATGCAGCTGACATCAATAATCCCTTCCCTTTTCTTTCCTTTCCTTTCTCCCCCCTCCAGTTTCAGTTTATATATAATGTATCACACCTGCAGATTCCAGATGTTGCATCTGTGGTTTCAGACACGTCCAAAAGAACAGACACCAAGCATTAATATAAATGATTTTTTCCTAATTTTTTCCTTGTGTTCCCATAAGCTGTTTTGTTTTATAATGCATAAATTCTTTATGTGTTATTTAAGAGAGTAAATGATCCCACTGAGTGGAGAAACGTCTCCTAAACATGCTTGGGTACTAAAACAAGAAAAATTGTGTTTGCTCAAGGCAGGACCACAATTCTTTATACTGTATTAGGAAGCAAATGCAGACAAGAAAAGAGGTTCAACCACAAGATGATTACAAAAACAGTTTAAATCATGAATTGAGAATAAGATAGGAAGATGACGATAGTGATGCCCTCATGGAAAGGGGGGGGGGGGGGGGGGGGGGATCAATGTCGGAAGGAGGCAGTACACAATCTTACAAAGAAGAAGTGATGTGGACAAAAGAGAGAAGTAGTTGGAAACGGGTTAACAGAGGTGTCATCCAGGATTGTGAGACCAGAGGGTATTCTAGAGAGATAATTCCCAAGTGTGTAGTTCAGAGAAATGTGTGCCAGAAGGAAGAATGCAACAGCCTGTGTAATGAAGCAGATCTTGAAAGTCACTCATATAGGGGTGTGCAGTATGTTGGGCAACTGGATGGTCAAGTTTGCGGCTCACCACAGATTGCCGGTGGCCATTCATATGAGTAGACTGTTGGTTACCTATCATATCTACAGAAAATGCTTTGCAGTAATTGTGACATAGCTGACATATAACGGCTGTTTTCACATGTGGCCCTGTCTTTTACTGGGTAGGAAATGCTTGTGGCTGGGCTGCAGGAGGCTGCATGGGATAGGCCTTGCATCTGGGTTGACAAAAAGGAGTGCTGGGTTGGAATATGGATGGACAAGGACAGTCTATAGGTGGATCGGTGAAGGGACACTGCTTTGGTTGATGTGAGTAGATTTCTGGGTAAGTATCATAATCGAAGCACTTGTGAGGAGGTTGTTAAGCTTTTCAAGGTCAAGTTGATACTGGGTGATTGTAGGAGTGCTTATCGACAGGTGGTTAATAGATTTACCGGTCTCAGAGGATGATATGGCAGGGAGATCTGTATATAGCTGAGCTGGATAGGATATTGTCTGTCAATAAAGGTTCTGGTAAGGTTGTCAGTATATTTTGTCAAATCAGGCTTTCCAAGGTAGATGGCTGTCAAAGCTGTAAAGAAGAGGCTTTTCAACATGGAATGGGTGATAGCAGTCAAAGTGGAGGTACTGTATGTGGTTGGTGCACTTGATGTGAAAATATGCACTCATGGAGCTGTTGTCTAAGAGTGCAGATTGGCATTTAGAAAGATGGCTTATGCAGCTGAGAAGGATCAGGTGGAGCAGGTTTTGGAGTTGGTGCTGAGGATATGGATAAATGTTGTCCTCATCATGAGTCCAAATCATGAAAATGTCATCAATGCATCTGAACCAGTCAAGGGTTTTAGGTGTTGACTTGATAGGAAGGATTTCTCCAGATGGTCTATAAATAAGTTGACACAGGATGGTGCCATGTGAGTACCCATGACAGTATCACTGATTTGGTTATAGGTTTGGAATTCAAAAGTGAAATAATTGTGGGTCAGGATGTGGTTGGCTATGAGGATTAGGAAAAAAGGGATGGGTTTGGCCTCAGGCAGGCGGTCACTGGAAAATGTAGTGTTCCATGGCTGCAAAGCCATGGGCATGAGGGTTGTTGGTGTATTAGGATGTTGCATCCACAGTAACCTACAAGGAGTTTGGAGTAACGGGACAGAAACTGTGAAAAGGCATGATGGAAGCGAGCAGTTTCTTGAATGTAGGGTGTCAGGTTACAGACAATAATTTGGAGTTATTGGTCAACAAAGGTAGAGGTTTGCTCTGTGGGCGGATTGTACCCAGCCACAATGGGATGACCAGTAGGGAGAACTGAGGATTTGGGTTTGGGGAGTATGTAAAAGGCAGGGCTGCTGAGAGTAAAAGAGGGGGGGGATTGCTGGAGTGAGGAAGGAAATGCATTCAGGTGTCACATTTTGGGATAGAGACCTAAGGGTTTGAGGAACTGCTGGAGATCATGTTGGACTTCTGGAATGGCATCATGTCTGTAAGGTTTGTATGCAGAGGTGTTGGAAAGTTGATGGAGGCCCTCAGTCACATAGTCACTGTGATTCATGACCATTGTGGTAATGTCTTGGTCTGTGGGAAGGATGATAAGATCTTGATTGGTTTCCAGATAACAGATAGCTGTATGTTCTATTTGAGTGGTGTTGGACTCACTGGGGAGAGATGTAGGATAGGAAGGTGAAGTCAGGTTAGAAAGGGATGACTGCAAGAAAGGGATGAAAGAGAAGGAAGTTCATGGTTGGAGGGAAGTCAGAACTGTTTCATCCCCTTGTGCCATTTAGTTCAAAGAAATCCATGCCCAAACTGTTGGAGATGACAAGTGCTATACAGGCCAACATGCTGTGCTAGACAGTTGCAATACAAGCTGACTTCTGGATACCTGGTATGTAGATAAGTGCTGATTTTTTTCATGCAATACTGTTCTTGTGGACATCAGAACTAATTCAGTTAATGTACCTTTTTTAATATGTATATTTTTAATAAAATCTTTCAAACATTACTTAAAAATATAAATATGAATGTATATTGTTATATATAAACAATAATTTAATAGAAATTATAATCGTCTATGGCATCTTCATGTGTGATTTCTGAAGAAGGTATGTTATAACACAATTCCGAAAAACAGATATTGTCAACAAAAAATCTAACTACAAGAAAAAGTGCTCCCCTTTAATGAATTTCCAATAGGAAAATACCTACAACTCCAAAAATTAGTAGTCTTGTGTGGTATGGTGGTTTTGTAAACATCATGGTAGATGTAAAGGTGCTTTACACTCCATCATTCCCAAGTCATTTCACTTCATGCTTTGTGTTTTATGCAAACTTTGCACTTCCTTATTGGGTGTTTTTTTTAGTTTTCAGGTTCATATGTTCCCCTTGGGAAATGGGCACACTATTGTACTTTGAATTGAAGAGGTGTTTCACCTAGTGGATGTTTTCCTCATTTTACAAAGTCCAGTAATTGGACATTTTTAAAAATTGCCTCTGCTATATTTATTTGACAATCAACATATTTTTCCATTCTTTGACTGTGTATTGTTTTATGGATAATGTACGTATTGAACAGAGCCATGTCTGTTATATATACAAAAATGTTTCCTGTATCCTTCGAGGAATTTTCTCATGATTGGGAGACGGCCAACATTTGATCTTGATGATTTATTATGCCCATTCCCTTATTGTATTCGAGGATGCATTGGTGCTTCATTCTTTTTCTAAACTGTTTGTCTGTGTGTTCAACCCTCTCTACAGTGTCTTATTTCATTAATATCATTTACACATCAAGCTTGTATTCTGATCTCTGAGCCAACAAATTGTTACAATTTTCTCATAAACATTCTCCTTTCATAGTTTTTGAATATTCTTTGGCATATTTTGCATACCGTCCTGATAACATTTATGTTTTCGTGGTGTAATTTTAAAAAGAGGTTGGGAGAAAAGTCCCAGTTGTCAAGAAACATAGTATATTCCTTATTCACTATGAAAATTGACAAGTTAATGACAGCATTCTCTGATGTACTGCTGTTGCTATCAGTTTTGTCATGGCCAGGAAATATTTTGAAACCATAACAATAACCAGTACTTGCCTCTGGTAGTTTGTGAATTTCTAATGCAAATCTCACTCCTCTTTTTTAAAGAGTAGTGTGTTTGTATGCTAAATGTACTTAATCTTTCATTAAAAACCTGTCTATCTGACATTTTCATCTGGTATGTGAATTTCTTTAACTTTTTCAGGCCAAATAATAGATCTTATGTTTCAAAACTGGTTGGTACTGTCAGTAGTTTCATTTTTGCAAAAAATATAAGAAACTCCAAATTTGTTTAAATATTCTAAGAGCCATTAGTTTTTTTTTGAAAAAAAATATTCACATTTGTGCTACTGGTCTTAATATGTTTGGATGTTTAGTTTTCTGACTTGAGCCATCAAGACGCACAGTGCATAGTTGGCCTTCATTTTGTCAAAAACAACAGGGTACCAAGTGTCTTCCTCTTTCTGCTTTGTGCCCTTCATGGTCTGTTATCTGACATGTGAAGAGATTTGTTTCTGTGGCAAGTATTTCCCACAATTTGTTATCAAGCATAATAAAAAATAATTCTAATAATCCTGGGTGTTCAGTTAAATGATTTGAAATATTTCCAAATGATTGGTGTGTTTTTCACTTCCTGCCAGATCCATCATACACGATTGAGGCATTGCATTTTCTCTTACTATCATTATCTGCAATTGAAAGCTTTGCACACTTTCCCTTTTGTACAAAGATGTCGCTATCTCTGGATTTTTCGTCACTATTTCCGCGTAAACACCCCACTCTTGACATTATGTAAAGGTTTATTAAATTTTTCTTCAAAAATGAGGGTACAAAACCACTAGTACGCATAATGTAGATTTAATAAATTGTGACAAATTCTCATAATGGTAAGAACTAAACCACAATTATAACTAACAACGTTTTGTCTCATGGGATGCACTCATGATGTTTACACTTGTTCAGAACATTTTTTTCTTATGAGTGTGGCTAGATGTTTACATTTGGCCCAACTTCTGTTCTCACATGTGTAACTTGTTATGTTTATGGTTGGCCTGCATTTGTTTTCATGAGTCAGACTCATCAAAGTACAGCAAGGGATTGAACAATGTTTTGTACGGAGATTTGGTTGACTGTTATTAGTGGGGTGCATGACGAAGAAATGTATCCACTGCAGAGAATGAGAAAGGAAAGAAGATCCTTTACGAGTCCAGTATGGTTGAACTTAGGGTTTGGGCTAAAAATGTGGTATATAGAAAGCACTCAAACTTATGCAGGGATCAGAATTTTGGCAGAAAAGTTGATGATAGTGTTAAGGGAGCTTTGTGTTTCATGGAAGGTGTAAGGAAATTTTTGGAAATGTGGAAGTAAGTCAGCAAGCCACAGCGAGGGAGCTATGAGTGGGGGCTAGATCAGATTGGTAGGATCTCTTGGTTGCAGGTAATACCATGCAGGCATAGGAGAGGAGTAGCATGCTGTTCCAACTGTTGAAGGGCAGACGTTTCTATTGCAGCGATGGCACTCAAGAAGTTGCGGTCGAACAGTAAAAGGATTTTGTGAACGGAGTAGAGGCTGTCAAGTATGCTTTGAGCTTGGATTGTATGTTTATGATGGACCAGATTGATGATGGTGAAGGACAGGTGGAATTGGAAAAGTTGAAGGTTCTTGTGGGAGATGAGATATCCTACCCACATCACCCCAACTAGTGTTCCACAGCCCAGCCAACCTACAGAATATCTGTGTTCATCCCAATTCCAATCTCACTCCCAATACTGCACCTTGTGGGTCATTCCCTTGTTGTTCGCCCAGATGTAAGACCTGCCCCATAAACCCACACACCATCTCCTACTATAGTCCTGCCACAGGCATTTCCTACCCACAAAAGGCAGAGTCACATGTGGAAATAGCCATGTTGTGTGTCAGTTTTGCTGCAGTTACTGTACAGAATTCTATGTGGGCATGACAGGTAGGCCTAGATAGCTGTTTACTTACATGAATGACCACTGCCAAACTTTGACAAACTTTCAGCTTGACCATCCAGTTGTTGAACATGCTGTGCACCACAACACAATTGATTTCAGCACTATGGGGCCATTGGATATTTGCTTCCAGCACAAGTTTCTGTGACCTACACATGTGGGAATTGTCTCTCCAGCATATGCTGCCCTCTCACAATTCCCCTGACCTGAACCTCTCCTAACCTATTTCCCACTGCCTTTCCTTAGCTTTTCCCTTCTCTCTTCTGTTAACACCACCCCTTCCCAGTCCAAATTGTGTACTGTCTCTCTATGTATGTATTTTATGAGGAGGTACCCCAAAAAATGGAATTAATTTTTAAAAGCTATATATTTTCAAATTGTTTACTAAACAACCTTATCCCCTTCAAAATACTCTCCACTACAACTAATAAATTTGTCCCAATGTCCTTCCACTGTTCAAAACATTTTTTATAGTCATCTTAGGTGACAGCTCCTTCCTTGCTTTTTACTTGACTGCTTCCACAAACTGGTGTCCTTTCATGCCTCTTTTCACATGTAGAAATAAAAAAAGTCACACGGTGCCAGGTCAGACGAGTAAAGTGTGAGGGGCAGAGGAACCATGCCATTTTTAGCCAAAAACTGTCTAACAGAGATGGCTTCTGATGCAGGTGCATTGTCGTGGTGAAAGAATCAGTCTCCTATATGCCATAAATCAAGACTGAACCAAGCTCCAAGATAAACAACTAATCTCTGACAATTGATCAGTTGTCTGTTGACAGTCTGTAAAGAACAAGGTTAATCATTAATTGAGATGTTGCCATTTTTAAATTGATCAAACCACTCGTACACTTGAGTTTTTCCCATAGTGTCGTCTTGGTAAGCTGCTTCAACATTAAAACAGTTTCAGCACGATTTTTATGCAGTAGAAAACAAAATTTCACAGCTGCACATTGTTCACTTAAATTTGCTATCATAAAAAACAAAACACGAACAAAACAGCACTAGCAAAAACAATCACTGCAGATGAACAGAACAAGCCAGGTCCACAATAGGCAGCACTGAAGTGGCAATGAGTTGTGCTATACTCGTCTATGGGTAGAAATGCATACTACACGAGCTCCACCCATGGCAATGTTATTTTGGTTTTTTATGGGGACCCCCCTCATACCTACTCTACCCTCTGACCCTCTGTTCTTCTTCTTGTGCAGTTGCTGAGACGTATGTTGAAAGACCTGTCTTGCACCATCCTGCTAACCTTCCCCCCCTTGCTCTCACTTGTGCATCCTTACCTAGACCCTCACCACTTATCTCAGCCCAGGCAACTGCTCCCTCTGTTATGTGTGTCTATGTGCTACACACCAGTCTGCTTATACACTGAAGCACCAAAGAAACTGGTACAGGCATGCGTATTCAAATACACAGCTATGTAAACAGTCGGAATACGGCGCCGTGGTTGGCAACGCTCGTGTAAGACAACAAGTGTCTGGTGCAGTTTGTTAGATCAGTTACTGCTGCTACAATGGTAGGTTATCAAGATTTAAGTAAGGTTGAATGTGGCATTATAGTCGGCGCACGAGCCAAGATGGGACAGAGTATCTCCGAGGTAGCAATGAAGAGGGTATTTTCCTATACGACCATTTCATGAGTGTACCGTGAATATCAGGAATATGGTAAAACATCAAATCTCCAACATCGCTGCAGACAGAAAAAGATCCTGCAAGAATGGGACCAACAACAATTGAAGAGAATCATTCAATGTGACAGAAGTGCAACCCTTCCGCAAATTACTGCAGATTTGAATGCTGGGCCATCAGCAAGTGTCATTGTGTGAACCATTCGACAAAACGTCATTGATATGGACTTTTGAGCCGAAGGCCCACTCATGTACCCTGCATGACACAAAGCTTTATGCCCCACCTGGGCCCGTCAACACCAGCATTGGACTGTTGATGACTGGAAACATGTTGACTGGTCAAACGAGCAGATGGACATGTAAGGGTATGGAGACAACCTCATGCATGTCAGCAGGAGTCTGTTCAAGCTGGTGGAGGCTCTGTAATAGTGTGGGGCGTGTGCAGTTGGAGGAATATGGGACACCTGATTCATCTAAATACAACTCTGATATGTGACACGTACGTAAGCATCCTGTCTGATCACCTGCATCCATTCATGTCTTGTTTCCGACGGACTTGGGCAATTCCAGCAGGACAATGTGACACCCCACACATCCTGAATTGCTACAGAGTGGCTCCAGGAACACTCTTCTGAGTTTAAACACTTCCGCTGGCCCCAAACTTCCCAGACATGAACATTATAGGCACATCTGGGATGTCTTGCAATGTGCTGTCCAGAAGAGATCTCCACCCCCCCCCCCACCCCCCATATTCTTACAGTTTGATGGACAGCCCTGAAGGATTCATGGTGTCAGTTCCGTCCAGCACTACTTCAGACATTACTTGAGTCCATGCTTCATCGTGTTGCGGCACTTCTGTGTGCTCGTGGGGGCATACATGGTATTTGGCAGGTACCAGTTTCTTTGGCTCTTCGGTGTAGATGAGGATTGCCTTCTTCTTGTGCCAAGATAGGTCACTTATCAAGAATATATAAAATTAAGGTATCTGTAGGTATTTGGTTTTGCAACTCTCTTTCTGTCAAGAAGGCTAGACTAGAGGAAATTGACCAAACAGTTGCAAATTGTGGTATATCATGAGTATTAATCAATAATAAAACTGCAATCGCTGTTGTATTAGACTGTGAAAGTGTCTGTTAAAGTTGTTCATCAAGAATAGTTTGAATTTGTTGCTGAAAGAGATGGCACTTTATGAAGATAACATGGAGTACTTGATCATTAAAATAAATGATTTGCACAGCAGTTTTTGAAAGACGGTGGTGTAAAAGCAACTGATAGCAAGTTCTATGAAAGATTCATCCATGGCAGCAACACAGGCTGGTGATGACTGATAAAGACCACAAACCCACATTTTCTGGAGCATTAGTCTACTAAGATATTTACAGTGTGGTGGAAGAAAATGACTTCCAACTTGACTGGCACTTTGCTGCTTTTAAACATGATTTTTTTTGTTATTCTGAAAAGCAATGTGACTATGTTTGCAGACACAAAATTTAACTCCAAACTAACGAACAAGCTGAGAGAAATTTAGAAGCAATAAATGGAAACAACAGAAACTACAGTTTATGTGATCAATGAAACTTGTAGAAGCCATTACTTTACTGGAAAGGTTATACAGGGTGACACAGAATAACGGTAATGTTTGAAATGAGTAGGGGCAGCCATGAGCAGGTGGCAGCACTGCGAATTGTGATAGTTAGCGAGTAAACAGTCCGCCATTTCAGTAATCATGGATCAGTGGAATGGACAACAGCATGTGTTACCCATAAAAATGTTTTATAAAAACAATGATAGTTTGGTAGCGGTGCAGAGGGAGTTTTGACACTTTTATAATTTAGGACGTCATGATGCTGTTCCGTCAAAACACATGATAAAATGTTGGATTAATAACTTTGAAGGGACTGGATCTGCCCTCAAGAAGAAACCAACACAATGACAAATAAGTGTGCAGTCTCCAGTGAACATTGGTGTTGTACGCAAGTCTGTCTTACAGAGCCAACGGCATTCAATTCATAAGCTAGCAGCAGTGGTCGGAATGTCTCGGGAGAGTACTTGCAGCATTCTTCATCTTGATTTAAAATTTCATCCATACAAACTACAGATGGTGCAACAACTGAAGGACAATGATTACTGGTTACGATTAGGATTGTGTCAATAAATGATAACAAAAATAAACAATGACAATGAATTTCTAAACAAGTAGTGCATATCGGGTGAGGCACTTTTTCATCTCACAGATTATTTGAATAAACCAAACTACTGATACTGGGCAAACACAAATCACAATGATATTCATGAGCGCCCTTTACACACTAGTAAAGTGACAGTATGGTGTCATGTTTCATCACATGGAATTATCGGACCGTATTTTTTTACAAATGAACAGGGAAACACAATAACTGTCAATGCCAATCGTTACGTGGAGATGTTATGAACTTTTGTTACACCTGCATTGAACAATTTTCCAAGCATTCAAGAAGCCTGATTTCAGCAGGGCAGAGCAACATCACACACTGCACGGCAATCAGTGGCATATGTGCGAGAATTGTTTGGTAACCATGTGATCTCACAATTCAGTAACATTCCATGGGGCCCCCCTAGATTGCCAGATTTATCTGTTTGTGATTTTTCTTGTGGGGCTACCTCAAGAGCATAGTCTACACGACTCAACCAAGAACCCTGGATGAGTTAAAACAGAGATTTAGGAGCAATCAGTGAGGACTCTCAACAGCCGATTTCACGAATGTATTCGTACAGGAGGATGCCATCTAAAGGACATAGTTTAAAAAGAAATGACAAATGCCATCAATGTTTCATAAATGTTAAAAGTTGTAAAGTTTCAATTATTATGAGAGCATTTTCTCTCCTTCATCGCTTCTAGTTTTATTGGATTGTGGAAATATTCCTGTTTTTCTGTGTCACCCTGAAAGTCTACATACATACTCCCCAAGCCACTGTACAGTGCATGGCAGAGGATACCTTGTGTCACTACTAGTCATTTCCTTTCCTGTTCCAATCACAAATAGAGCAAGGGAGAACTACTGTCTATAATCCTCCGTACAAGCCCTAATTTCTACCATCTGATATTCATGGTCCTTATGCAAAATATGTGTTGCCAGCAGTAGAAATGATTTTACATGTGACCAAAATTTTCTCAGGTTCTTGGCAAGAGCTTTTGCTAAGGTATGACGGTGTAAGTTGCTGTTTGCTTCATGCATTGATCTTCTTACAAACACACGGATTTCCATGAACTTCTGCTTTTTGATATTTGTGTGTTCTTTTCTTAACCAATAATGCAACAATCTCCACTACCTCAGCATTTTCCAAACTTTATTATTGAATCACAGAGGGTCTTTTCCATCCTTCATCCACATGTCTCCAGAGAGCAATTTAAGTCAGTTTCACCTTTGCCTGTAATTCCTCTGTGTCTATCATATTTGAATGAAATTACGTCCATTCATTGTCTAAGTAGCACGCTATCAACTGCTTATCATCATTTTCTAGCATAAATACTCTCTTTACCTTCATGATGGAGTTATCAACTTTACTAACCATTATCTCTATTATGGCATCATCATCATCATCATCATCACCACCACTAACCTCTGTCTCTATACTCGCACTAAGGTCAGGCCTGTTCATAGCTACAAGGTCTAAAATATTTCCATTGTGTGTGGGTTGTCTAACTACTTGTTCAAGGCAGTTTTCGAAAAAAGTGTTCAAAGGTGTTTCACAAGACTGTCGGTCAATGTCAACTGCAGTAAATTCATAAATGTCCCAGTCTATACTTGGTAGATTAAAGTTGCCTCCAAGTAATACTGCATGATCTGGGTACTCGTGCTCTGCTGACATAGAACAGGGTGGCTGGGAAAAACATCCAGTAATTAACTTGAGTTCACCTAAATCTGCTACTTGCATCCAGATGACTTAGTTTTGCAATCAATAGTCACAATATTTTTGTCATCAGCCATGAACCCTCTCCTCATATGGTGTATAATCTATCTTTTTCATGTGTGTCCCATGCCTAGCGAAATATTTTGGAGCCTACTATTTCATTTCGTCCAGCTCTTGGTTCAGAGAATAATCTGAATGCCACAAGTTCTCTGCAGTGCAGTAAGTTCAGGAACTTTGTTACATATACTTCGACAATTTTCCATTAAACTTTTGACAGTCGAAGTGTCCTTACTTTGTATGCGATCTGATTTCTCTTCCTGCTTATCAACTGGCAAGCATCCATCAGAGAACCTCAAACTACTACCTAGCCTAAAAATCTCTCGTGTGCACTCCACAAGTACTCTGCTATCTGAGTAGTTACTTCTTTTGTGTGGTGCACTGCTGACCGATCAAGGGGAGTCGTACAACTTTCCAGCCCATAATGCAGATCCAGAAATCTGCACCCATGAATGTCATGGAATCAACGGAGCCTTTGCTTGAAACATTGCACTACGCTCCAAACCAAAGGGCCCCGATCAACTCTGGGCATGATGATGCAAATTGTGAACTCTGATTGCACCTTGTGAGTGAGACCAGCAGTCTTCATCACATCGCCAGCCACCTGTAAAAACTGAGGATGACCTCAGACCCAAACGACAGGTCTCATTGGTGCTGATTGTAGTAACAGCTTGCAGACTACTGCATCCTGCATTGTCAGTAGCCACAGGTAGGGCCTCTTCCAAGTCTTGGATGAGGCCACCAAGGCAGACACACCAAGTGCGCATTGAATTTCTTTCCAGCCCTCATTGCTCTTTCCCTAAGGGGCTTCATAATGCACCTAACATTGGAGTTCCCAATAACTAGTAAACCCCCCCCACCCATGTGCCTGCTCGGACCCTGCTGAAGTATCAGCTACCTGTCAAATTACAGAGTGAATGGGCAAAGCCAGACTCCACGTTGACACTCTGCCTCAAGTGATGCAGTTACGTAAAAACCCACCACTCACTCTACAGTGAGTGGATCCCCCACATCAGGTATGCTGGAAGGTGCCTCGATAGCAGAGCCCATGGGTGAAACAACTGACATCAGTTACTCCACTTCCGCCACACCCCGAGGCAACAGCCTGCAGACAGCTTACCATGGCAATATGTGTCTTCAGCTGTTTGCAAACTGTGGCCAGCTCCTCCTGCATCTGCACACAGCACACATACACCCTATCCATTGTACTACTACTAACTTAAGAATTAAACTATGAAAACAAACAGGAAAGCTAAATAAGTGACTTGCTAATCTCCTCACCAACAGAGGCTGATGGCTGACAGAGATTTAGCTCACCAAACAAGAATGATGCCCTTACATGATATACCACAGAATTATAAAAAAAGCAGTTTATGTATTGTGTTGCATATTCCATATTACATAATAGCATCTGGACTGGAATGAGTGAAGACTTTTAATTCATTATTGTGTTCACATCATTAACAATTACATACAGAGGTTAACAAGAAACATTAACAATCACACCCTCAGGTTTGAAATACAAATTTCAGATATGATCCAAGAAAGTGCAAGGACCGTTTTCATAACTTACAGAACACCAAGTGTTTTATAAGGTGTAATTAAAGCAACAAGAGACATTAAAATGGGAAAACGCATAAATATATGAGAAATAGTCTCATCTGTCCCTGTTGCAGAATACATATAGAGAATATAAATGTTTTTAAGCAAAAATTCCTTTAACTTACATTTAAATAATCGGTCAGTACCCCCTAAGGGCTTAATACTACTTGGAATTGTGTTCTCCTTATGGGACAGCTGCAAGTGTACAAGTCCATTTTGAAAAATGAAGAACTGCAGGACAGTTGATTAATCCACAATCTTTTATGGTATTCATGACCGGTTTTGGAACACTCAAAGTGCCATCTGGTGTAAAAAAATAAAATAACTTAATCATCTGAAGTCATTCTCATGCCAATGTTGTCGTGGAACCAGAGGTTCCGTGTCAAAAGGGTAAAAGTGACAAAAATCCCATGACAACTATCCCCCCTGTGCTGTGTCACCAGGATCACAAACAGATCACGCAGCATGGGGGGAGTAGTGGTTATGGAATTTTTGTCCCTTTCACACTTTTGACCCAGAACCTTTGGTTCCATGACAACACTGGGGTGAGGATGACCTCACATGATAAAGTGATTATAGTTTTTACAGCAGATGATGGAACTGTAAGTGTTCCAAAACTCTTGTGTACACAATAAAAGATTGTGGGTCAAGCAACTGTCCTGTGGTTTCTTCATTTTTCAAAATGAACTTCAAACAGAGTTGAAGATTTTTGTGCTAGCGTGTTTTACTGCTTTTTGCACTAGACAGATTCTTCAGATCACATTATATGGCACATTTCCTTCTTGTGTTGTGATGGTGGTGTTATTCATTTTGAGAGTTTGTGAAGCATGAATGTCATGATTGAAAAGAGATATTGTGATATAGTTATCAACATCCCAACTTGGTAAAAAGATTAAATGAGTTCCTGCAGGAATTCCAGATACAACTCTGACAACATTTTTCTCTGAATGATAAATACTTCTTTCAATAGTGGTGAATTAACCCAGAAGATGAGTCCATAGCACATCAGTGAATGGAAGTAACTGAAATAGAAGATTTTGAGACACTGATGTCTCTGATTTTGGAGGTATCTGGATAGCAAATATTGCTGAGCTAATCTCTCACAAGATTTGGAGGTTATAGTGCTCTCATTAGTCTTGTTCATCCTCTTCTGCTTCCAAGAGGTTGCCATGAAAGTACTCTCTTGGGCCATCTGTTTTCATTCATTCTTTTGACATTCCCAAACCATCGTAACTGTTGTTCTTCTATTCTATCCATAATACTATAGTCAATCTGCATCCTTTCTCTAATTTCCTCATTTCTTAGGTCAAGAAGGGAAATTCTACATACTCTTCTCAAGTGGTTCATTTCTGAAGCTCTAAGTCTTTACTTTCTGTGAGTTCCCAGCACTCAGTCCCATAGCTTCTTATTGGTTCCACAGTGGATTTATATAAATCCTTTAAACTCATTTCCGAGAGACCAAGGCATAGACTTAAATTTTGGATAGCTGCCTTTCAGTACATAGGGGATTGTATTATATTCATAGAGTCATCATTTAAAGCCAGTTCCTGAAACTTTGTGAGTAGACTTTCTCGGGATAGTTTACATCTATCTTCAAGAGTGTGCCAGTTCAGTTTGTTCAGTATCTCTGTAAAACTCTCCTACAGATCAAGCAAAACTGTGATCATCCATGCTTTCTTTCTCTGTACAGGTTCAATATCCCCTGTTAGTTCTATTTGCTACGTGTACAAACTCTTGACCAGTATTCTAGAATTGATCGCATGACTGATTTGTAAGCAATTTCCTGTGTAGACTGATTGCATTTTCTCAGTATTCTACCAAAATTGAAGTGTATCACCTGCTTTACCCACAGCTGAGCCTTTGTGATCATTCCATTTCATATCCCTACAAAGTGTTACACCAATGTATATTGCATGAGTTGCCCAATTGATGTTATAGGATACTACATTTATTTTGCTTTGTGAAGTGCACAATTTTACATTTTTGAACATTTTGAATGAGATGCCAATCTTGGAAAACTTATCGAGATTTGATATGCAGCTTCTTTCAGACAGTACTTCATTGTAGATACCTCTGTCATCCGCAAGAAGTCTGAGATTACTATCAATATTGTCAGCAAGGTCAGTAATATACAACAGCCCGATAGAATGCTACCCAGTTACTTAAACGCTTAACATACTTAATGAGGTGTCCGCCAATGTACAAGTTACTTCCCTCTTCTTCACAACATAGATACTCCATCTTCTCAAAATTAATTTTCGAACCTCACTTTTTATACTCTTCCAAAAACTTCCTCCCCTTCATCATTTGCTTCAATGACCTGATCATCAGTGCAGGAAAGTATTACATACAGTGGTTCCCTACTTCAGTTCACATGCCCATGCACTTTCTACACCATAGATCCACTATCTTCTGCACATGCATCTCAAAGAATGTGAGAGCATCCTTGCTTCAATCCTTTAGTTATTCTGAAGACCTATCCACAGATTTCTTTTCCCCACTTTAATAACACATTCTGCTGACTTATAGAGGTTTATGATACTTCTTACAAACATTTTTGCCAATTCCTCTGACCACAGCACCTCAAACTATAGCTTTAGTGGCACTGTGTCATATGCTTTCTCAAGATCCATGGAGACCAAATGACTGCTTCAATTCCTTTCCAGTCTCTTTGCCATGATTTGCCTTAGGGTAAGAATGTTATCTACACTGACCTGCCTCTTCTAAAGCCAATTTGTTCTTCCACTTGATTTACAAATGTTCTGCATTTTTTATTTGAAAATCCTCACCTACAGCCTGGCTGATTGAACTTGTGATACTGCTGCTTAGGTACTCATACAGAATACTTAGGCCACACGAAATTCTACTGGTACATTTCCAGACCCTGGTGATTTCCCAATTTCCATTTGTGTAGCCACCTCAAAAAAAAAAAAAAAAAAAAAAAAAAAAAAAAAAAAAAAAAATGAAAAACATTTGGAGGTATTTCCTTTTCAGTACAATACTTCATATATTATTTGGTCAGCTCCCAGTACTACTTCCATCATACTTAATATTCCATATTTTATCAGCAGTATACGTAGTATGGTAAAAGTAAAGTCTTTATGATGCAAAATACCTTATTGAAAGCAAACTTAAAGTAGCAATATTCAGTTATAGAAGTATGTCAGATATTTTGAACGCATTGCCTAACTGCTGTTAGTCCACAGCTTTCATCCAAGCCTGACATCACATGTTACACTAGGAATTTAATGAGATACTTGATCAGTATTACATTGTAGGAGGAAGACCTCTATTCCTGGAATGCTCTTTCCAGTGAACATAGTAAGAGGGGGGGGGGGGGGGGAGTATTTACAACATTACATTCAAGTAAAATTGATGGATATTTATTTTGTATGAACAGTTGTACTTTTTATTCAGTGTTTCATTTGTGTAATCCATTGTTTCAGAAATGTCTTTGGCAGTTCCAGTAGCAAATTCCCTCACATTTGTGTTCACTGCAGCTACAGGTTGGATCTTGGGAGAAAGCTTACCCAATGCCAGTGAGTACAGCTTCAGAAGTGTTTAGCTTCATTATACCACAAAGTAAAGTATGCCTCAAAGTAATGACACACAAAAACTGTAGAATATCAACATTAAGCACACATATATAGCTTCTGAAGATTTTTATATCCAAATATAACAAAAATGTCGCATGAAAACAGAAGCCTGCTCAATGTATTTGAACTTCCCACAAGTCCTGTCCAACCAGAGCAAGTCAGAGACTTTGAGAATGTGAAATCTCTGGCCTAGTTAAATGCGCTCCATGATCAGCACTAATCAAGAGCATGGATTCCAAAAACATAAATCATGTGAAACATAACTCATACTTTTCTCACATGACGTATTGAAAGCTTTGGATCAAGGCAGTCAGATAGATTCCATATTTCCTGACTTCTGTAAAGCATTTGGCTCAGTACCACACCTACACTTATTGTAGAGTCATATGGGTATCAAGTAAAATTTGTGACTGAAATGAGGACTTTTTCGTAGGTAGGACACAGTACATTATCTTGAATGGAGAGTCATCATCACATGTACAAGTAACTTTGGGTATGCCCCAGGGAAATGTGTTAGGACCATTGCTGTTCATTTTGTATATTAATGACCTTGCGACAAAAATAATGGGAACCTCAAACTTTTTGCAGATGATGCAGTTGTCTATAAAGAAGCTGTATAAATATTCACTCAGGTCTGGAAAAGATTCCAAACTGGTGAAAAGATTGGCAACTTGCTGTAAATGTTCAGAAATGTAAAATTGTGCACTTCACAAAATGAAAAAATAGTAGTATCTATGACTATAATATCAATGAGTCACAGTTGGCATTGGCCAACTCATACAAATACCTTGGTGTAACACTTTGTAGGGACATGGAATGGAATGATCACATAGACCCAGTCAAACTTCGGGGTATTGGGAGAATACTGGGGAAGTGCAGTCAATCTACAAAGGAGATTGCATACAAATCACTCATGTGACCCATTCTAGAATATTGCTGAAGTGTGTAGAACCTGTACCAAATAGGACTACCTTGGGTTATTGAACATATAGAGAAAGGGGCAGCATGAATGGTCACAGGTTTGCCTGACCTGCGGGGCAGATACTCCAAGATAGACGTAAATCATCCCGAGATAGCTTATTGCCGAAGTTTCAAGAACCGCCTGTAAATGATGACTACAAATATACTACAATCTCTATGTACTGCTCAAGCAGGGATTGTGAGGACAAGATTAGAATAATTACAACACAGAGAGAGAGAGAGAGAGAGAGCCAAACACAATCATTCTTAATTTCTTAGACTTTCCTGGCGATTTTGTGAAATCTCGTTGAATTGGGTGTACTGCCGGTGGTCTGTGTTTTTCTAACACAATATTTCGACATCATACCTTGGCGTCTTCATCACGTGCTGAAAGTTCAGTCACAGGAAGCACCTGATGAAGACGCCGAGGTACGATGTTAAAATATTGTGTTGCAGAAAAAGGCAGGCCACCGGCAGTACACCCGATTCAATGAGATGTCACAATCATTCTTCCCACAATGCATACCATTCTTCCTGCAATCCATACTTGAACAGAATGTCAATCCCTGACAACTGGTACAATGTGCACCTACACAGCGCTGATGGACCAGTTTGTGTGTGTGTGTGTGTGTGTGTGTGTGTGTGTGTGTGTGTGTGCGTGTGCGCGCACGCACCCACTCTTGTAGTGTGTAGAATATCATTAAGAAGTTCATATCTCTCTCTCTCTCTCTCTCTCTCTCTCTCTCTCTCACTCACTCACTCACTCACTCTGACACACACACACACACACACACACCTCTTTCACGTGTGGTTTGTTTCTGAAGTTTTCCTTTCCATATTTACTATTTTCTTGTGTTGCTTTGAACAAAAGCTCACCTAATCAAATGCCTACACAAAGGCGACTTTGGTTGGTACCAACTGGGAGTGGGAGGGGGGGGGGGGGGGGGAGAGAGAGAGAGATGAACTTATTAAGGTCAATGAGTTCTGTCAATTCTACACAGAAAAGAGTAATAAAACATCCAAATAGAGATGGTACACAATCTAGCTTTTAGAATGGAAGTAGCAGCAGTTCTGCAGTCACATTAAAAAATTACAAAGATAAATTATGTCAATACGAGATACCTGGGCTCTCACAGATTGGAATAAATCCAGATTTTTAAGTGTGTTTTTATACTGTTAGTATATTATCCTATATTTATTCTGTTGAAACTGCATGTCTAATTCCACACAGGGTTACTTGAAGAAGAATTTGATAGTGATACAAATTATATTCATAGCTTTAAAATTATACTTGTTCACATTGCTTGCTAATTTATTGCTAGTCAATATTGAACTTATTTCTACAGAGACCGTGTGTGGCATTACATTGATAGTGTGTGGAATATCACTTTGCTGTATGGACAAATTCCTCATGCAAAATGGAGGAGGTGGTGCTGGATGAATCTATGGTATCATTTTTGTATTTGTTTCATAAATGGGACGGTATAAAATAAAAGATTTCTTTACTGCGTATTAACCTAATATTCTGAAGTTTGTCATCTCCTTACTCTCTCCTGATTTTTGTGTGTGTGTGTGTGTGTGTGTGTGTGTGTGTGTGTGTGTGTGTGTGGAGGGGGGGGGGCACTATGCATTTGTACAGGTACACATTTTTCTTGGCTTTGTCTGGACATTCTGGCTTTTCCTCAGTGAAGGTGGACTATGTCCCCTCACTGTCAACCCTAGGAATCAAACACTTTTGTGTGAAGAAGCACTGTAGTAGCTTTTCTGAATACTGTACTACATTCTTCCATGCTTTGATTAAGCTGCTGGTGTTAGAAAGGTGGTAAATCATTTTCAGGTACTATGGCAGCATTACCTATGACTTCTCTGAAAAGGAAAATCATTTCCAGCAGTGAGTATAAATGTTTTGTATGCAACACAAGCAAAAGTTCAGAGTTGCAGTATGGGAAGGACATTTAGCCTGTTACTCCCATTTCCTCCAGCTTCCACTGACCTCAACCAAGAAAAAAGTGTATGCTTTGTAAAGGCTGCTCTTTCATTGAGAATATTGCGCTGTTCTATTCCAAAACAACCACTTACCAGAGAGTGTAGTTTCAAGGTTGACGAATCTAAAATCTACTGAAGGACACGTCACATAAGAAGCAATACTATGTAATACACAAGCAAATTTAGAAGATTAATAAATGAGAAATTATATAGCACACAGTTAAATATTTGCTTTAAACAATATTTGTTAACCCTTGACTGATATTTCATCATCTACTTACAATCAACTTTCTGCACCAGGTAAAGAGCTATGTTGCCATACGTGTGGCAACAACCAGGCTACTAAGATAATACTCCTGTTGCATCATTTGATAAAGTGATGTTGCATTTTATATTGGACAACTGCAGTGCAGATGCACCAGAAATGATGTAGCATGTCTACAAGTTGCCGTTATCGACTTTGCTTACCATTCCATTCCACTGTTTTTCCAATCATTTTAATGAAAAATCACGTTTCTGCTGCTTCATTGACAAATAATGGAAGAGCATACAACAACACAGGAACTTCTGTTGTGGGAAATATGCCTCTGAAAGTACTTCTCTACTCAGATTTATTGTTTTAGCAAACATTTAGCTTTTTTGTTAGATATTTTTCTTGTCAGTAACATTAAACTACAAGCACTTTTTGTTATGGCTGACTGCAGATTGTATTGCCCAGAATATAAAGCAGATCAAGTGATTTAACTTTCATCAAAATGATTAATTCCTAATATGAGAAGTAGGGAAGAGCACAAAACAAGAACATCGGTCATACTAAAGGAGCAGCTCTTTTAACTGAGAAATGTAAATGGTGGACTTGTGAAAACTAGTGTAGAAAACTGGAAGATCTCATTTCAGTCATCTTATGGTTTCAATCTCTCCAAACAGATGTGAAATTAATTTCTCTCTTAAACGCACTGGTAGGCAAAGTGAGAGATATTAATATTGTAATAAAATGTTTTGCAAACTGTAGTACACAGATGAAGGTAAACATTTACTAACTGTACTGTATAAATTACATGGTTATGATGTAGTGTCATATGCAGGAATGTAACTTTGTCTGCATTACACATTTTAAAAATTTTACAGCTACCACACTTCCACTATACGAACACAAAATCTAAGGTACTGCACTCTTAACTCGTTGAGAATCATCTGGAAGTCAATATGCATGCTGGGCTTCAACATCCGTTCATCAACAATGGTTTATGATCATGCATTAGTTTGCGTGACATCTTACTATTTAAAGCTTAAGAATACAGTGACTATTCAACAAATGCACAGCTCAGTAGCTGGTACTCCTAAGAATGCATATGGTAACATGATATTTATTTTATCAGTAAAAATGCTAACAGAATACAGAAATACACATAAATCATTTTCCATTATTTTGCAAAATCAGCATATGGCAATAAATAATGAGTAAAGCTTGCAAAAATGTTAAGGATCATGTTGCAGCAAATGCAACAAGAATATATTCCAGTAAATTATTTGTGAGTGAAGTTCTGCAACAGATTAAAACTGTGTTCAGGAACACTGATGAACACACGCTGTGCCAGATTACACCACTTTGGCCTGCAGTTCATTCTGTTGGATTCTGCACTACTATAAGAATGAATTCCTTGTCTGGAAAAAAAAAAAAAAAAGTAACATTTCAAAACAGTAACTACTCAACAATTTATTCAAAATTTATATCATTGCAGTGTAAAACAAATCCTGTTTAAATTTGGTTTCTCACCTGGCGCTACCAATATTTCGTGTTTTTTGGACCGTATCCGAAGAAAAGTAAGATCATTGGTAGGATCTAAATCTCTAACAACACTGCGAGCTCTGTCTGTCAACTGGCTTATCAGTCCCGCATACTGAACAGTAGTTGTGTTGTCCATTGTCGTCTTAATAGGAATTCCTGGAAATAAGAACAAACTAATTTTGTAATGACGGCTCTTCCCTCTGTCAGTTTAGTAACACATTCTGACATTTCAACATACACAGGTAGCAGAAATATGACAAAGATTGAAAGAAACCGAGAGGGGGGGGGGGGGCATAAAAACCATTTCCCACCCACTGAATTCCAAACAAATTGTGTTGAGCAAGGATGACAACCATCATACACATGGTGCTGCTGGTAAATGTGGTCTGCATGTTTTATTTTTGTATCTATAGGTATAAACACCATTTCTGCATACTTGTGACACCCAACACTGATGCATTCCGACAGCTCCTTTTATTTTAATATTATTTATTTAGGGTATACACTAATGGCACTTCCTAATGCTACATCACGCCAAAAGCTCATTTTTGGAAATAAAGGGTGTACCAATACAAAGTCACTTTTTTTTAATTAAACACATTAGTTAATTTGAAAAGCTGAAACATTTCTTTTTTGAACTCAGCATTACACAATGTCGTTGCATGTGGAAGTAATATTGGAGAAATGTTCACCAAACTGGTATTGAACTCTTACCCTAGGGGCCAAAGACAAAAGGAAAAGCAGTCATAACTTTGCTCGAGGAACCATAAAAATTGCTCAATACAACTAACACAAATCATGGAAAACCTAAATCAAGGTGACTAAATGGGGACTGGAATCAGTCTTTATAAAATTAATATGAATTCACCATCTGTCAATTGCATTATATCACCATAATAGGTAAATCCTGTGTTAACTGAACTAACAGAATCACACTGAAATTAAATCAATGTTATTATTAACTAACAACTACCATGCTGTTGAAAAATTACTAATACTACTTGCTGAGGAATTTCACATTCAAATTACAGCAGGTAGACATGAACAGTGCTGGTAACTATTCGAGTGCAAAAGTGATAAGTGATACAGAGAGACTATTGAAGCATTAGTCTTAGTTTTATGTTCACAGTCTCTAAGGATGGCCTTTTTTTGGGGCTCAAAAATATTTCAAGCCCACAATGGAGACAGGATCTTGGTATTTGTTCCAAGACAGGCACAGAGGCATTTAAACAATCATAGTTCCTGCACTCCTTATGGGCATGGAATGGGAAGAAACCCCAATAACTGGTACATTGGGACATATTCTCCACCATGCACTGCAGAGTGTTTTGCAGAGTACAGATGTAGATGTAGAAGGCAATGGTAGTGGTACAATGCTGGTCAACAACATGGTCATTAAGGCCTTGCTGAATCTGTATGAATTACGCAATTCCACAGCATTACCTTGCATCACAGGTAAATGATGGTGGCAGGGAAGTGATGTTAATGAGTGATAATGCACAGTTAAGTTCAGCTGTCTTCCCATATAGAAGAGGCACTGAGTCATTGAGAGGCACATAAACAAGACTAGAAACTTACTAGCTTTCGTATGAATCCTTTCTCGACATAGAGCATGTGCATGCACACCCAGGCCCATGTGTATACATGCCAGGAAGAGGGTTTGTTTTGGGTCAAGTTTGAGAAGGGAGACAGGAGAGCCAGAGGGTGGGAGGGTGGCTGACAGCTCTGAGGGAGGCAGCATGTGTGTGGGATATGAATGTGAAAGGGAGAGGCAGCAGGTGCATGATGTAGGAATGCAACATACGGGCACCACTGAATTCATGCAGTACACAATGACTACGACATGGAGGAGTGGACTGGGAGGGGGTTACAGAACACACAAAGGCGAGACTTTGGGGAAGAGGATGTGGGTGAAAGCTGGATGCAGTTACAATCCTGAGCCAAGGAGGAGGTTGATGTGGGCAGTGCGCTAGTGGAGACCAGACCAGGAGCATTGCAGGGATAAAGGTGTGTTGCAAGGACAGTTCCCATCTATGTAGTTCAGAAAAGCTGGTATTGAGAAGAAAAAGCCTGATGATACAACACAGCAGAAAAACTTATAAAAGCAATCATGCTATTTACCATTTTTACTGCAGTCTCTGCAAAGCTTTCTGCGTGGGCATGACAAGTAACCAGCAATTCAACTGACTGAATGGCCACTGTCAAACTGTGCCAAAAGTAGAGTTGGCCACCCAGTAGCACACGCTGCTGATCACAACATGCACAATTTCAATGGTTCATTCACAAACCCTCCCTTTTGGATCTTTCTCCCAAACACTAGTTCACTTCCTTTGTATAGACCTTCTATATACGCTTTGCACCTTTCCCTTCTTTCCTCAGTAACTGTTTTCTATTTGAGCTCTTGATATTCATGCAGTAGCTTCTCTTTTCCCCGCAAGTGCACGTAATTTTCCTGTAGGTAGTATCTATTTTTCCCCTAGCTAACCATGCCATGGGCCCCCATGCGTCACTTGTTGCAATCAGCCAATGTTTGCAGCAAGTGCTATGGTCTAACTGCTGATGGCAGTCTCCTAGACTGCAATTTTGACTTTGTTGTTGCCTACTATCAATGTTATGCCAATAGGTACAGTCTTTGATCACCATTCAATACACAGTTGTGTTTTCAGTGAATGAACCAACGGCATACGGGTGTGCAACAAACATGGTTCATATTTAAGTGCTTCCCAGTTGAACCACCAACAGTCTTCCCCTACACTAACATGCGAGTTATTCAAGAAACTTTCAGAGGGCAAGAGGTATCATACTGTATAAGTTTTTGTTGTGTGTATTTCCACACCTTTGAAGTATACCTTCTGTGATTCACTTGTAAATAATTTTTGCTTCATGAAATTCATATTGTTGAAGAAACAATTTACAAAAAATGGTGGCGAAGATTTTTTTGGAATTGAAATCAATCCTGTGCTGGAATAGGACTTGCCCGGTTATTTTGCTGAGTATTTCAAACCCTATAGACAAGCAGTTATTCATGCTCTGGAAAGCAGTAACTTGTGCAGTAGCTTGAAATTGTACAGGAGCTGATGGATCCGGCAAGTATACAATCGCTTCTTGCAATCATGGTTTTCCAGTTATTCAATGATTCTTAAGAGGACTGGGAAGGGTAGCAAATGTGTTTAGCACTTTATTTTCAGGAATGTGCCCTGAGCAACAGAGAGCCTTTCTATTATCTACAAACCCAAAGATCTATTATCTTACGCAAAAAGTGGCCAGTCATTTTTAAGTGAATATTTTGCTACAAAAATGCATGTGTCGGTTGCTTTTTGAGAGTTCCTTTGATATCATAATGCAACACAGACAGTTATGCATCATGAATCAAAGAACTACCAAGCTAACGAATAAAATGCAAGTTTACATAATCTTGTGGAACCTCAAACTCACAATTATTACTCCATGACAAAGTGATTAGATTAGGACCAGACAGTGAAGTTTCTGCTCAAACGTGACTGCAATTAGATCTCTCTCTATCTGAAGTTTGTTATCTGTATTGCTAAGGCTTTGAAGAGTTCCCAAGCAATTCAAGCTCCAATTTCCATGGACTGTGAGAGATCAGTATTGTCATCTAAAATGAAATTCAGCTGACCTAACCTGTCTAGTGGCAAAATTGTAAAAGTATCACGCAGTCCAGGTGCAGAAATCAAACTGAACACCGAAGCTGCCACCTGGTACTGGTGGCCACAAGTTGGGACATCCTTCACTGGTAATGGTACCACGCCAGCTACAGTTACGCCATCTGAGGCAAACTCAGTCATCGATCCGAGGTCCTGTTCCAGGACAAAATTCAGGTAGTAGGTGCCTAGAATTCCTGGTTCTCGAGTCATCATCCACTGCCCATCAACCCTATCTATGGATCTGGACCCAGGCACATCAGTCTCCCCCCCTCCCCTCTGACTCTGCACTGGCATTCGAAGCCACACCCCAGCCTTTGCAACAGGTCATGCCCGCCCTATCCTCCCCACACTGTCCACAATGATTCTGGTCCCACTCACAGATTCAACAAACATATTGATGGGTCAATTGCTATAGTTATGCATACATCCAGTGATGTCGCTAGGCACAGTGTGGAAGAGTATATCCATGTTTGTCATGTGGCAAAATGCTTGTGGCAGAGTTGGCGGCTGCCACGTACTGACAATAACCATGCACTGCACGGCTCTCTGTAGGGCTGCTATTTTGGCTTTGTTATTACCTACAATCAATGTTTGTCTAATGCAGTCTTTGCTCGCCTTTCAGCTAACTGTTGTGGTCTCGGTACACAAACTGACAGAATACTTGCACAGAATGCATGGTTTTCATTCAGGTGCTACCCAGTAGAACCCACAGTGTTCCCGCATGAAAGTGTGAGTATGCAACAAAACATCCAGAAAACTGTACTGGCCAAGAAGTATCCCCCTCCAGAAGCGTCACAAATTTTCTGTATTTATTTTTGAAAAATATGTATTTAGTAAAATCTTTACTGTCGAAGAAGCAGACTTACACTAAAGGTACCTGTACAGCCTGCGAATAAGACAATAAAGAATGAACATTTTATTCTATATAACTTGATAACAGATTACTGGAACTTTTATTTAAAAAAGCAGTCATTTGGAATTTAAAAGGTTCTTTAAAAAATCATAGCTACCATCTTTTTCTTTCAAAAAGGAATAAAAATCCACACTGTAAATGGTTATTTCAGGGTGCAAAGGAATACTATATTCTTTTTCATTTTTTAATTTCAAGCCAAACGAACTCAACATGTACCAAAAATGATGCAACTAGTTAAGTGTTAAAACTATATTCTGATCATATCTACAGACAGCAATGCATGACTACTGGTTTCAATGCAAATACACTAATTAGCTTCTAATATAGTTAACTTTGCACCATATTGACCTGCAGATGAAACCAGAAGCACATTTTTGAAAAGCTTTAATTAATGGGTTTAGAAACAATTGGTTTGAGTAGTCTTTAACAAAAAGACTGCTGTAAGTGGTGCCGAATAAACCAAATGATACTGGAGGGGGAGGGGGGGGGGGATTTTGTGGTGTCACCGCCAGACACCACACTTGCTAGGTGGTAGCCTTTAAATCGGACCCGCGTGTCGCCACTATCAGAGATTGCAGACCGAGCGCCGCCACACGGCAAGTCTAGATAGACTTCCTAGCACTCGCCCCAGTTGTACAACCGACTTTGCTAGCGATGGTTAGCATAGCCTTCAGCTACGTCATTTGCTACGACCTAGCAAGGCGCCATTATTCAGTTACTATTGATATTGTAAATAATGTACAGACAAGAGCTACGTTCAACATTAATGGATTAAAGTTAAGTATTCCATCAGTTACCTCCTTTTTTCTGAAGTCTAAATTCCTTGTCCTGTTCCAGACCTCACGCCAGCCGGCGTGAGCTTCAACACGTGCCTTTCGGCTTCCTCTAGCATTCGTGGGTTGGCTCTCCTGCCAATCCACAACAATTTTAGTCATGAGAGACTAATCACCAGTGGGAGCCCACAGCACTCAATTTTGGGTATACTCCTATTTGTTTTGTACATGTGCATGACTTTTTGCTTTCAGTACATCAAAAAGAGATGGTAACTTTTCTGGGTGACAAGTGTTACAACTAAACAGACAATGACAGAAGTATTGTCAATATGTTTCAAGGAATTAGTAAGTGATTCCTGTGAAGTAACTCCCTGAACAGCACAAAAACACATGTTATTGTCAGCAGCAACAATTAATGAAAAGCATGAACAGAAGCCTATGAATAGGGCACATTCTTGGATGTACATATTAAAATTTGAACTGCGTAAATGCACAACTATCAGTAACATTAGTTACTACTGCAGCATACAAACTACAAAAAATTGCACCACCTGCATACGTGCACACATGTGTAGGCTTGGATTCATGGGGAGAAGGGAAAAAATAAGTCTTATGAATCTGAAATCAATAACTGTACTGTGGAATAAAAACAAAACAATAGTGCCATCAAAATGAAGAGTCACTTGAGGAAACGATAAAATTATGAGAGAACTGCAGGCCAGTACTTCCCCTCTGCAGGAAAAATTTTCAGTACTGCCTATAGAAATGCAGACGTACAAGGCTAATAGTTCCAAAAGCTGGGAAGATTAAAAAGGAAAGGCAGTTCGCCTGGTCCTCAGGAAGAGAGGGAGGCACTTGTGACGATGAGGGGAGACAAAGATGGAGGAGGAGCTGTCAGAGCCTCCCCCTTCATCTATGTCTCTATTCATCTTAACGATAGATTCTCTCTTTCATCCTGGGGTCTGACTTATCTTTCCTCCCGTTTTAACCTTCCCTACCTTAAACAAGCCAATATAAAAGCAATATTTTTAAAATTGCACATCTGTGAAATCAAAATCTGCAGCTCTTTAACATTCAACACTGTGCTGTTCCACCCTGTGCATCATAATGTGCTTGAAACCTTCCCAGTATGCTACTAACAAAGGGAACAAGACATCACTCTTCAAGTCTGTACAATGCTTTGCAAGGGCTCTCCTCAGGTCATAAAGTGTGGGAAGAAGATTCTTGTGATGATACATTGCAGGTTATAAGTGGTCCCAATTATGTTCAACAGGCTTCATTCAGCAATTACTGCAGGCCGTTCAATTCGGTTGATCCCTGTATCCTGGAGGAAGGTGTTCATGAGGTGAGCACAGTACGCATCTGCATTATCATCTTTCAAGAAGAATCCACCACCAAAATGTGGACCGCAGGTTTGGACAATACGTTGGAGGATCCATTCCTGACACTGAAAAGCTCCTATATTACCCTTGACAATGAGGCATCCAGCATCCATATAAGCTACTGGCCCCATATACTACCTATGGGACACAATTCCTGAGAATTTATTGTTACCAGACCATTTCCACATTCTCTCTACAAAAATCGCCATGTGTTTGACAAATCTTGCACACAATGCTGAAGAGAACTCATTCTATGCTCCTTGCATCCAAATGATACTGCAGTGATGTGTACCAGTTCAGTGACCAACTTCCCATGCTGATTACTCTTCTTGCTGCAACATGACAAGTGTGCAGTGTCTACATTTCAAATGATCCTTCTAGACACATCGACAAACTGAACTGAGCCCCCAGGGTGCATTATACGAGGCATGATTTTTAAGTACCATTTTACAATAAAAATAATACAAGTAGACTTAGCAATTTTATTTTTATATGAAAGCTTGTACTTTAACCTACTTTTCTACACAATTCCCACTGACACTGAGGCACTTATTGCATCATAGAACCAGGTTTTGAATACCGTCCTTGTAGAGATATGTCCAATTAGATAACCAATGGAACAGAGTCATTTTGACATTTTCATCATCATCATGGCACTTATTACCCAGTTGGTGTTTAAATGTAGAAACAAACGGTAGATAGGGACTGTACAGAGGGTGAACAGGTTATTCCCAGCAAAATGAGTCAATCAGCTCTCGAGTTTGATTGGCCACATGTCCTCAGACATTGTCATGAAGTAATGTGATCCCCTTACTCAGCATGTCACACCTTATGTTTTGGATTTAACAGTGTGGTTTTTTTAAGTTCTCACATTAAGCCTTAGATTTTATGGAGTTACCATGAGGCAAAAAATCCACAAGTGATATTCCCTTATTGTCTCAAAAAATAGTACATACAATTTCCCGGCTTAAATTGTTTGCTAGAACTTCACTTTTTTGGGCGATGTTGAATGCCACAATTCTGCGCATTGCTGCTTTGCTTCAAGTGCAAAGTAACCCACCCACGTTTTGTAACCCGCAAAAATCTGGCTTAAAAACTTATCACCTTCCCCTCTGTACCACTCCAGACAAGTCAAAGAACTGGCTAAATGTCTGCTTTTGTGAACCTCAGTCAGCATTTTTGGTATCCAGCATGAGCGTAACTTTCGATAATTTAAAAGTTCTGTAAAATCGTAAAGTTTTTGTTCTCTTTCACTTTTTCACCAGCTTTCTGTGCCAAACTGACAGTAATCAATGAAGGTCACCCACTTAGTTCCTAGTCATGCACATTTGTATGGCCATCTTTCAAAGCTCCCATCCATTTCCATATCATGCCATCAATGTTTTCTCAATAAAATTCACTGATCTGACAATGAATTTCAGCCACTTTCATGCCTTTATCACTGAGGAAAGGAATCACAGCCTATATTTCACAGCTGGCATTTTAAATACTCACAAACAAATTTAAACGCACCAAATGATGCTCTATTAAATGGCACTGACAACAAAGATCTGCTTTTACCTCCACTACCTGGCCATGTGGCTGTATGCAGAACTTTCCTGTAGTTAAAGGGGTACTGATAAAGATGTTTGCAGATGCAAACCATAAGGGAATTTTTCTTTTAAATCCTCTGCACCAAGTGTATCTTCTGTAGATCTCCCTGCATCTAGATTCAATTTTCTGGCGTGGTGACTTACCTATCTACAAGAGCATCATCCACGAAAACCTTTGTGGTACATACAACAGTATTCGCTAGTTCATTTATATACACTGTGAAAAGTACTGGGTCTGTAACACTCCCTTGGGACAGGTCTGAAGTTATGTTTACGTTTGAAGACTTCTCTCCACTGAAAGTGACATGCTGTGTTCTGTTTGCTATAAACTCTTAAATCCAGTCACACAGCTATTCATTAGATGGCAGTGCGGAACTGTATGGAAAGTCTTCCAGAAGTCAAGAAACACATCAGCTACATGGGTTTCACATGATCACTGTTTTCATAACCCATCTTGATTCCTACAGAGAAGATTTTCAGTTCTAAAAGTGTGATGACAGCTGATTCTGGTCCATTGTGCACCTATATAAAAATCTTTCTCAGTAAATTTAGCTCTGCTGTGTGACCATCTTCTGTGTACATTCAGTATCAAGACTAGTGCATAGTGACTTTCATAAGGAAGGTGGTTTGTTCATTGTGTGTCCCTACTTTTCCTACTGGAATATACAGTGTGTATCAAAAAGAATCATCCAATCTGGCACGTCGATATCTCTGAAACTAATAAAAATACGCACTGAAATTTTTTTATTTATTTATTTTTTATGAACAGGATACCCAAAAAGATTTTTTATACCTTTTCAAAGGTGTTCGGTATGCCCCCCCAGAGATGCACAGCACGTCAATGCGGTACTCAAATTGTTCTCACACTAGATCGAGCAAGTCTTGAGTTACAGCTTCCATAGTCACTGTTATGCAGTGTCTCAGTTCATTCATTGTTGTTGGCAACAGAGGCACATAAATGGAGTCTTTTATAAGCCCCCCACAAGAAATAATCACATACAGTCAGGTACGGTGACCTTTGGAGGCTAGTAATGTAAGGCTGAATCATTTGGTCCAGTGCGACTGATCCGTCATTCAGTAATCCTTTGACTTAAAAGAGTTCCCGCACTTCCAGGTGCCAGCGTGGCGGTGCCTCATCCTGTTGGTAAATGAAGTTATTTGAATCAGTCTCCAACTGTGGGAAAAAAAAGTTCTCAAGCATATTGAGATATGTGATTCGAACTGCACAAAACACATTAAATTTTGGATATCTGTCTCATGTTATACAACTTCATATAGTTGTTCTGTTCCCCATATTCTCGCATTATTCACCTTCCTACATTTAAATGGAAAGTTGCCTCGTCACTCAACACTGAGCGTGGAATAAAACTGTCATCCTCCTTTTTGCAGGAACAAAATTACAGAGTTCCACAAGTTGTTGTCACCTTCACGAAGTGCTTGCAGTAGCTGAATTTTGTATGGCTTCATGTGTTAACATCGATGCAACACAAGCTAGGAGGATCGGGGGCATGTTGGGCTGTCAACTGCACGGTGAATGGATTTCTCTGGAGTCCTTGTGAAACTATGGTGGATGCATTCAACATCTGTGTCAGACACTCGGAGACGGCCCGGCGATTTGCCTTAACACTAACAACCTGTTTCTCAGAGTTGTTCATACTAGCGTTGAATGCTCTGTGTTGTAGGAGGATCCATACCATACATCTACACATATACTCTGCTAGCAAGTGGTGTGTGGCGGAGGGCACTATTCACGCCAAAGTCATAATTCCCCCCCCCCCCACTTGCGGATCGCGCGAGGGAAAAACAACTGTCTGAACGCCTCAGTACGAGCTCTAATTTCCCTTATATTTGAATGGTAATCATTGCGTGATTTGAAAGTTGGTGGTAATAATATGCTCTATATCCTCGGCGAAGATCGGATTTCGGAATTTAGTGAGCAGCCCCTTCCATTTAGCACGTCATCTATCTGCAAGTGTGTCCCACTTCAAACTTTCTATGAGATTTGTAATGCTCTCGTGATGGCTAAATGTATCAGTCAAGAATCTTGCTGCTCTTCTCTGGACCTTCTCAATGTCTTGAATCAGACCCAACTGGTAAGGGTCCCACACAGACAAGCAACACTCTAAGACTGGACGAACTAAAGTATTGTAAGCAATTTCCTTTGTTGAAGGACTGCACCGCTTCAGGATTCTACCAATAAACCGCAATCTAGAGTTTGCCTTATCCATTATTTGTGTAATTTGATCATTCCATTTGAGATCATTTCAAACAGTCGCAACCAGATACTTGACAGATGTTACCACTTCCAAAAGACTGGGCATTTATTTTGTACTCTTACGTTAAAGGGGATTTTTGCTTTGTTATACGCAGTAAGTTACACTTACTAATATTGAGAGATAACTGCCAGTCATTACACCACGCACTTATTTTCTGCAAATCCTCATTGATTTGTTCACAACTTTCATATGATACTACTTTCCAGCAGACTACAGCATCATTGGCAAACAGTCTAATGGTGCTGTCAATACCATCAACTAGATCATTTATGTTAATCATAAAAAGCAGTGGACCTATTATGCTGCCCTGGGGCACACCTGATCGTACAGCTGTTTCTGTTGAAGCCTCTCCATTCAGGATGACATACTGCTCTCCGTCTGTTAGAAAACTTTCTATTCAACCACATATGCCATCAGATAGACCGTAAGCATGCACTTTTTGGAGCAAGTGACAGTGTGGAACCGAGTCTAACACCTTTCGAAAGTCGAGGAATATGGCATCAACCCGGGAGTCAGTATCTAGAACCTGTTGTAAAATCATGCACAAAGAGGGCCAGTTGTGTCTCGTATGACCGCTGTTTCCTAAAACCGCGCTGGTTTCTGCAGATGAGCTTCTCAGAGTCTAGAAAGGTTATTATGTCTGAACACAAAATATGTCCCATGATTCTACAAGAAATCGATGTCAGTGAAATTGGCCAGTAATTATGTGTATCCGATTTTCTACCCTTTTATAGATTGCTATGACCTGGGCCTTCTTCCAGTCCCATGGAACTTCCTGCTGCTCCAATGATCTCTGATAGATGATGGATAAGAATGGTGCTATATTTGTAGATAGTCAACATAAAATCTTATGGGGATACCGTCTGGGCCAGATGCCTTCCTGGCAGGATCTTAACTGTTTCACAATCCCAGATACACTAAACACTACGTCAGCCATCCTTGTGTTTGTTCGATAACTGAAAGGGGGAATGGTGCTGCAGTCCTCTACCATAAATGAGTTTTTGAAAGCTATGTTTAGAATTTCGGCCTTCTGTTTATCATCATCCATTACATTACCTGTACTGTCAGCAAGATAAGGTACTGAATTATTTGTAGCGTCATACTTAGTACGATAGTCATGCTTTGTGTTGTCCCGACACCATTTTTACTAGAACTAAGGTGGGCGTACACTATTGCTACCTAGCAGGAACCATATAAAACTCTACAGTTTGCTCTTTCCAACAGTACTTTGCTCATGCACATATTTCAAATAACATAATAGTCATCTTTTTTTTTTTAAATCTGATGATTACTTTTGATAAACCCTTTATATACAGGGTGAATATAGTTTACCCCTCCTTCTCCACCCCACCCACCCCCCCAAAAAAAAACCTTGCCAAGGAAGAGAGTATACATGGCATTAATGGGAAAATATGCAACAGGCAACAGACTGA
Organism: Schistocerca nitens; assembly: GCF_023898315.1. Classification (NCBI taxonomy): domain Eukaryota; kingdom Metazoa; phylum Arthropoda; class Insecta; order Orthoptera; family Acrididae; genus Schistocerca; species Schistocerca nitens. Next base: position 388,624,823 of record NC_064620.1, read on the forward strand.
TATATATGACAATTCTTGCTTCTGAAGACCAGTGTCTTCCTTCAGAATCAAGCGCATTGTGAATGTGCGCAAATTTCACTTGCACGTTTTTTACTGGTACTGATAGCATTTTGTACTGATTCAACACATGCTGGATGAGGTTGTACCAACAAAGGTGAAGTATGATAGAAGTCCAATGTGGTTTAGCAATATGACCAGCAAGCTGTCCAAAGAAGTGTCCCACAGGCTTCATGAGACTGTGGATACTTTAATGGGATTTGGGGGGGGGGGGAGGGGGGGGGGGAATGCTATCTGGGATGGCTCTTACAAGTTTAAAGGCACAATGCATCAAAGAGCTATCACACATGCCCCACAACTTTGATCAGGTAAGTCAGCAGCATTTTGAAACATTCTGCCCAGTTATCTATTAACTTCATGTGCACCGATGATGAGACAGCAAAACAAAAATGAAATTGTGAATGAAGTTTATCTGATTTCTAAAATTATATGCCTGTGGAAGTTATAAAATCTACAGATCTTGAGACTTAAAAATGGTCTGTTATACTTTACTCTGAATATTTAGGAAAATTAGCAGCACTTATAACTGGTATCTACTGCAAACATGTGAATCTACACAATGTGTCCCAGGAGCAATGGTCAAATATTCAGGAATATGACAGGAACTATCATTCAATGGAAAAAGGCTAGTAAACATGAGCTCTAAACTGCGTACCTTAAGAGCTACAACCAGTTCTTCATGTAACTGAATTGAAGATTCCCCAATGGTAGAAGGCAGTATGTAGCTCTGGATGAAGAGTCATCACTAGAAACTAATGGAGGGATGAACGGCATTACTGCTATTCTCAACATATACAAATAATTTGTGAATGGCAAAACCAGTTATCAGATCTGTTGTTTTCTTCTCTGCTTAGTTTGGTGGATAGCAGCCATCTCTCAATGTTAATGAATGTAATGAGTGTGTGTTGTGGTGACAGTCTCCTGTATCATTACCAGTAAGTCACTAGGGCCAATGCCAATATTTCAATGCTAGTGCAAAGCTGTATGGAGTCATGAACAGTGGGGCAACCAAGTCAGTCATGCAGTGGTAGGGGGTTCTAGATTGTGTAGCTTAGATACAGAGAAAGTAACTTATCGGAACCTCATGTGAGCCATTCTTGAAAATTACTTCTCCAGAGAAGAAGTACAGGTAACCACTTACCATACAACACAGGTGCGGAGCAGCTGACAGGCACATGAACAAAACTGCCACTGACATTAAGCTTTCCAACAATGCATTTTCTATGGCCTTTTTCATTTAACTTTTCCCAGCTCAGCAGATTTTATTGCTGAAGAAACACCAGTAGGAAGAAAATGGGGCTGCATGATTTATGTGTATGTCTTGTGCTTCCACAGGTCTGCGGCAAAAATCAGTGGGCCACACCAACAAAGATATCGGGCAGTATATGGAAGACTGTTCAACATTTTCAGAGTACATCTTTTCGCAATATTGTAAGAACACAAACTGCCCTTAAATATGGTTCACACCAAGTCAGTATGATAAAATCAAAACTATTACAGCATGCGCAGGCCATAGCAGACCTGAAACATAGCTTCACACTTTTAATGTGGGATACTGAGAGCAGAGGAATCATTAAAAACACTGCTTTGCACTCTTCATGCTGGATGCTGGGAGTTAGATATCAGTGGAAATCTGTCAAAGTTGGTTTCATTTGGGTGTCAACCTTATTTAGTAAATGTGTCTATATTTTGTAACCACAAAACATTAGTTTTTATATAAAATTACTTAAACAATATTTACCTTTGCATGTCACCTCTTTTTTCATAAAAACAGTGATGCATTTTTGCTCTAAATGCTGTCCATCCTACAAGAGTAGGTTTCAAAGGGAGCAAGGATTACTCTCAGCACCATCTGTGAGAAGTTATACTGTCCATACACTGCATGCGGTCATGCTTATAAAGCAGCATCTCTGATTCAGTTGTAAAGGAGGAAAGTTAAAACTAATATGAAATACCCTTGACTATGTGCCACCAAACGGCTTATTCTGATTCAGACAGCACAAATGTCAGACAGAAACCATTAAGACACATTTACAGCACTGCAAATGCTAATAGTAATAGTGCTGTATGGCTGAACAGCCTGGTGCCAGTCTTTCTCTGGATTACACTTCAGCAACGAGCACATTCCTGAGCCAATGACACCAGATGTTCCTAACTGGTCACATCTCCAAGTAATAACACAGCCCAATGTCGCTTCACTTTGGTGTCTGGGTGAGAACTGGTGTATCCAACATGGCAAGGATGTTGTATTGTAAATGCTCAGTGTGGTTGATCAAAACAAATATGGACTCTACAATAGTTATGTGGATATGACAGTATTTCCATTACATCATAAGACTTTCTCCAGTTGTAGCAGACTACACATCAGATCTAAATTATTTCTTTATCAAATCATACATTACATTGTCTGTAATTGCGTGAATGGTAAATGTGGGGCACATTCCTATTACAGTGATAGCACAATCCTTCTCCTTACATAAGAGAACCACGACCAAGTATAAACATTTAGAACCGTTGTTTGTTGTACAACATCAAGTAACTTTACTTCATAAAAAGCTTCAAAGCAGTAAACCACCCCGCGCATTCTGATGTTACATGCATATACCTAGCACGTCTGTTGAGTGATACTTTAGAAGAAAAGACATTCCTATTTGGGAATTACTTGCAGAATCTAACACTCTGAAAGAAAACAACACATCACTGGGAAAGATATTCACAAAATAATGAAAACATTTTTATTCTCTGCTTCATTTTAAGGTTAAAAAGTCGGACGCTGAGAAAATGAAGAAAGTAAATAACATGATTATTAACCGTCGTATCAAGCGGCAACAAACAGTGCTTTTTCGGTATATGATTCATACGCTGATGAACAGTTCTGCCAGTCAAACAAAACAATGTATTACAATATTAACAATCACTTACCTTCAGCGTTCACTACAATCGTCCCAACTACCCCTTTATGGGACTGTATCCTTTTAAGGGTATCTTCAACTTCACTGGCCTGAAAGAATAATTCACAATAATTGTTACACATAAATGACACCAATAAATGGCCCAAGAAAATAAGAAATATAAGGGTACCATTGTAATAAATGTACAGGACTTCACACCACTACGATTATTTTACAGCACTGACACTGACATTAGCACATACTTCCAGTACTTGACAACAAATCAACAATGCAAGGAGTTTTAAAGTTATCGACTATCCTCTTCACTCCGATAAACGTCCTGTGCGATATATATCGAAGAATCCTCACTGAGACCAGCTCATGTATAATTTGTAGCCTCATAGCCTCCTACGAGTTGAAGGAGACCGTAACAGTTCATATTCCTGTCGAATGCTATATTTATTATGATACTACAAGAACCAAAGAGAACTGCAGTAAAGAACATAACAGAATACACATCGACCCTTATTTGTTAGACGTTTGGCAGAGCGAAAACAAGACTCCTTAGAAATTATTTATTTGTCCACATAAATCTCTTTTTCAGTACATATATCGTACAAAGGATATTGGGCGCAAAACCTTTTTATGTATTGATTTTTCAAACATCAAACATACATTATGTAAATTTTTATAACAGATTGGATCTATACAGTTAATAATTATATTTTTTTAAATACTGTGTATTTATAACTTATTTCTACAGTTAAAGAGTCAAATTACATTTGTTGTTACATAAGGTACTGTGACATTGAATAGTAGCAGTACTTCAGATTGTAGGCTGTGACAGACTTTTTAAAGTTCTGCAAGACATTTTATATGTCTTGGTAAGCTGTTGTATAGATTTGTTCCTGCATGATATACATCTTTTTGGCATAATGTGGTGTGACAATGATTAACATGCATTTCACTGTCTGACCTGATCCTGTAGTCATGGACACTTTTATTTTGAGACAAGAGATATCCTCAGTGTACTGTTTTTGACAGGCATGACTACTTACAGTATATAAATGCAGGGAAGGGGTACGATCTTTAAAGAAAGGTTTACATGCTTTTGTGCTGTTCACTTGTTTCATTAATCTTATAATTGCCGTTTGTTTCCTGAAACTGTTATGGCCTGGTGCACATTTCCCCAGAAAATAATACCATACTTCAGTACTGAATGTACACTAGCAAAGTACCTGTTTCTGCATTAGTATTGTTGCAAAGAATTCTTACTACATAGCTCATTTTTGCTAGTTTTGAGTTTAGGGATGTGATATGTGTGTTCCATTTAAGATTTCCCTGGATATGAATCTCAAGAAATTTAGTTTCATTAACAGCACTAATGTTTAGGTTATCTATACATGATATAGGTTGTGCCGCATTTTTATTTTCATTTGTGTGGAAATTTATGAGTACCGTTTTTGTGGATTAACTATTAGCCTGTTTCTGGTAAACCATTCAGACACTTCTTTTGTATTATCTTTTAGAGATGGAGTAAGATTTTCTTCGTTATTCCCGTCAATCAATAGACTGGTGTCATCTGCACACAGTACTTGTTCAGAATTCCTAATGTGTGATGGAAAATCATTAACGTATACCAAACAAAGAAAGGGACCTAAAATAGAGCCCTGTGGAACACCATTACTTAGTCCACATTGTTCTGAAAGATATACTTCAAGTTCGTTACCTTCCATGTCTTTAATTTCAGTTACCTGAGAGCGATATTCCAAATATGATTTAATCCACTCTTACACCATATCGCTCAAGCTTCCTCAGGTATACAGTATGATGAATTACATCAAAAGCTTTTGTTAGGTCTAAGAATAAAACTGAGGTACCCCTATGGTTGTCCACTGCATTTAAGACAGGAGGGAGCAATATACTGCTTGACTCTTCGGTGAAGGTATGTTCTCGAAACTTCAACAAAAGCCCGTACCGAGCTACTGAGCGTCTCTCCTGCAGAGTCTTCCACTGGAGTTTATCTATCATCTCCGTAATGCTTTCGCGATTACTAAATGATCCTGTAATGAAGCACGCTGCTCTCTGTTGGATCCTCTCTATCTCCTCTATCAACCCTATCTGGCACGGATCCCACACTGCTGAGCAGTATTCAAGCAGTGAGCGAACAAGCGTACTATAACCTACTTCCTTTGTTTTCGGATTGCATTTCCTTAGGATTCTCCCAATGAATCTCAGTCTGGCATCTGCTTTACTGACTATCAACGTTATATGATCATTCCATTTTAAATCACTCCTAATGCGTACTCCCAGATAATTTATGGAATTAACTGCTTCCAGTTCCTGACCTGCTATTTTGTAGCTAAATGATACGGGATCTATCTTTCTGTGTGTTCGCAGCACATTACACTTGTCTACATTGAAATTCAATTGCCATTCCCTGCACCATGCGTCAATTCGCTGCAGATCCTCCTGCATTTCAGTACAATTTTCCATTGTTACAACCTCTCGATATACCACAGCATCATCCGCAAAAAGCCTCAGTGAACTTCCGATGTCATCGACAAGGTCATTTATGTATTTGTATTTATATATAAAGAAGAGATTATTTGTCTTGCTGTTATTTTTATAATATAATCTAGAATATCAACACCAGTTGAATAATTACTCTTCAGTGAATTAATGATATTTAATAGCTCTGTTGGGCCTATTGGACTGAGGAACATGGATTTATTATTTTTTTCTATAGATGAAAGATTTCCATGTTGTATTAAAATGATTACCAAATTTTTCCTTCACTAATTTTCCAGGAACAGTTGCATAATAAGAATTGAAGCTGTTTGCAACTGCCCTAGGGTCAGTGACATTCTCGCCACATGCGATGTCACAATATTTTTGTGACTTATCTTCTTCCCTGTAAGACCCTGCACAGCTTTCCACATGGACTTAATTATTGGATAACTTCTTCATATATTCGTCATTTTCCTTAATTTTTGCCTCTTTTATGACGTTTCAAAACTAGCTTGTATTTTTTGAAATAACTGATTAAATTCTGGACTGCTGTCAGTTTTTGACTGCATAAAAAGTTCCCATTTCCTTTTACAAGATACTCTACTGCCTGATGTAACCCAGTTTTTGAATCTATCTGTGCTTCTGGAAATCACATTGTCAACATTAAGCTTGAAAATGTTCAAAAATTTTCCATCACTTCATTGATAATGGAGGTATCATATACTGCTCTCCAAGATTCTTTGCTGATTAGATACTGGAAGTTCCAATATTTTTCTGACTATAAACCTTTTTATGGATAATGTTTTGTACAATGGTCGAAATATGATTTGCAGGTATGGTTAGTAATTGCGAAGAGGTGGTCACTATAGCCAGTATCAAAGTTTTCTGATGTACACTTGTCCATGTTTACACGTACCTGATCAAGGAAAGTGACACTAGTTTTTGCTACATATGTTTGTCCGAATGTTCATAGCCAAATGTAGAGTGGAAAATGAGTTACCTAACTGACCAGGATGAAATCAAATTTTTCAAAAAGTGATTTGTTAACTTCAAAATAATCTGAATAATTATCTAAAAGTTAATTATACCACTGTTGGTGATATGAATGCTCTCAAAACTGTTTAGTTTGAGTACTTTCACTTTGTTATGGGGTGTGGTATAATGTTTTTGGGTAATTGACCTTTAACCCAAAAATCTTTATTGCACAAAAGAGACTGAGTAGAATCATGAGAGGCAATCGTCAAAGATATTATTGCTGAAATCTCTTCTGCAAGCTCCAAATACTAGCCACTACATCTCAATAACACTTGTTCTTTTTATGGCCTTGTCTCGAATAACTATTCTCTTTTTACATATAATAGGGGATTATAGAGGTGGTCAAACGATACTAGCGTTAGAACAGGATCAAGATTTTCCAATTCACCACAGCGCTCGATACAATATCGAGCTTATTTGAACAATCATGTTACATTTGATCCGAGTGGCCTGAGTACAAGGTATACAAAAGAAACTATGAACTAGCCACAATGATAAGCTACGGCTCTGCATCAATTACACAATTTCTTGAAACAGTGGTAGAAACAACATTAAATCCTACCACTGGACAAACTCCTATTGCATTTGAACAAATTTACAATGTGCGTTCTCATACAGTATGTATGTATATATGTATGGATATAAGAAACTTTTATGTCGATTTTTAAGTAAAGGTAACAAAGGTGAAAATGTCTTCCAAAAAATATTGCTTGATGAAGCCAATACAACATTTTATTTGATTATGAGAGGCAGTAATGGTTTACCGAGTAGGTTTGCAAATGAGCAATTCCACCCCTGTTCACATAGTTGGACAACAGATAGAAACATTACCACAATTAATCAGTCTGAAAACAAGAAATCGCCATTTAGATGAAACAGTCAAGAAAACTAATCAAGAATTAAATGCCAAACAAACGAACTGTATCATAATAAAGTGACTGTAAATTTTTATCATGAGAATAAATTACATCTAAATGACCTGCCTTGGAGATAGTGCCATCAGACATCATTAGATTATGGGACGATCGAAAGCTCGAAAACCACACAAAATCATGATTGCAATCTTTTATTTGTTTATGACACTGGAGAGCCAAAGAAACTGGTACACCTTCCAAATATTGTGTAGGGCCCCCGCGAGCACATAGAATTGCTGCAACACGACGTGACATGGACTTAATTAATGTCTGAAGTAGTGCTGGAGAGAACCGACACCAGCAATCCTGCACGGCTGTCCATAAATCCGAAAGAATATGAGGGGATGGAGATCTCTTCTGAACAGCACGTTGTGAGGCACCTCAGATGTGCTCAATAATGTTCATGTCTGCGGAATTTGGTGGTCAGCGTAAGTGTTTAAACTCAGAAGAGTGTTCCTGGAGCCACTCTGTAGCAATTCTGGACGTGTAGGGTGTCACATTGTCCTGGTGGAATTGCCCAAGTCTGTAGGAATGCACAATGGATACGAATAGATGCAGGTGGTCACACAGGATGCTTACATATGTCACCTGTCAGAGTCATATCTAGACATACCAGGGTACCCTTGAGCCTTCATGGCCTGTTTGGGCGGAGTTTTAGTCATCAAGGGTACACAAGTGGATCTTTGGCTCTGAAAGCCCATATCGATCATGTTTCGTTGAATGGTTTGCACACTGACGCTTGTTGATAGCCCAGCATTGAAATCTGCAGCAATTTGTGGAAGGATTGCACTTCTGTCACGTTGAATGAATCTCCTCACTCATCATTGGTCCCGTTCTTGCAGGATCTTTTTCCGGTCACAACGATGTTGGAGATTTGATGTTTTACTAGATTCCTGATATTCACAGTACACTCGTGAAACGGTTGCAGAGGAAAAATCCCCACTTCATTGCTACCTCGGAGATGCTATTTTCCATCGCTCGTGCGCCGACTATAACACCAAGTTCAAACACAATTAAATCTTGATGACCTGCCATTGTAGCGGCAGTAACCGATCTAACAACTGCGCCAGACGCTTGTTGTCTTATGTAGGTGTTGCCGACTGCAGTGCCGTTTGCTACTTTTTACATATCTGTGTATTTGAACACGCAGACCTGTACCAGTTTCTTTGGCGCTTCAGTGTGGTTTCCGTTGTTTTGTATGATCTCCACCTTAGATGGAATTTCAGTGCGTGTTTCACAGTTATTGTCGAAATTCATAGTGCATTAAAAACGCTATTATAGATAATCAGCATAGCACCAACAGGTCACTAGAATGCAGGCTGATCAATGGATCGAACAGAATCCGAGATTTCCCGAACTGTGACATAAACTGTTCCAACAGTGTCTATCATGGTCTCAGTACAAGGTCAAAAATGATTTATATAGGGATCTAAAACATTTAATCCCTGAATAGATTCCGATTGTTTTTTAGTCGTCCAGCATTTGTTCATGAAATAGACTTTGTCAGTATATATGCTTATTAATGTTAGATACATACACTATTTACATTTTCGAATGTGATATTTCTAAAAATTCTTCTAAAGAGGAAGGTGGGTTAGCTAGCAAGCAGCCATGCAATTTTTCCTTAAGTAAATGATTTGACTGGGATGTTCATGGCATTTTTACACAGTTTGTTATACATTTTGATTGCCATGTGTGTATGACTACTGTTTATTTTTGCTAGTCTATTTTGTGGTAAGAGCAGCATGGTACTGGGTCTTGTATTATAACCATGTCTTTAATTTCTTACACTTAAATTTGGTAGTTCAATCAGTATGTAACTAACACTTTCTACATACATAAATTAATTAGAGTTAAAGTCTTAGTGAACAAAGGCTTGCAATGACTTCTGCTATTTGTTCTTACCATTACTCTAATTGTCTTCTGCATTACAAGAATTTCATTTCTGTTTTGCTATTTCCCCAGAGTATTAATTATTATATTTTAAAATAGATCAAAATCCACCATAGCTGGTCCCAAGCCTGGTTGAGAAAGGAGGAGGAGGAGGAGGAGGAATAACACCTCGTTAAAAAACCTTGGTTCACCTGGCCTGGATGGTAGTGCCTCGTGAGGGCTCCTGCGAGGGTTACAGTGAAGACCTCAACGGCAATGAAGGTGGAGAAGATGGACTTCAGTATGGCAGAGCTGGTTGAAGAGGCACCTTTTCTCTCTTTGAGTACAAAAAGAGTACAAGTAGCGACTGTACCCCAGAGGGGCGGCTATAGATAGCATCTGACTCATAGTGAGCGGCCGATTTTAGGCTGGGGATGCTACTGCCTATGTGGAAAGTAACGGGAAACTACCACATTACATTCCCAAGCAGTACATGGTGTGTCTCTTCAAGTGAAAGACTCCGGAGTTAAAACTTCCCTTCATTCGGATCTTTGGGAGAGGAACACATAAAGAGTAGACATATTTGAAAGGAAGAAAGGGACAGTGAAGGAAGGAAAGATAAGAATTGGAACATGGAATGAAAGGACACTATAGCAAGCAGGAAAGCTAGAGAATGCAAAACAGGAGATGAAAAGGAACAGATTATATGCCCTCGGTTTGTGTGAAATGAGATGGGGAGAGAATGGGAAGATAGAAAGTGGAGATTATACGCTGTTTTACTCAGAGAAAATCAAAAGTGTTGAATCGGAGTAGGAATGTTGTTAGGGAAAAAGCGGAAAAATAAGGTAATGAAGTTACAATATATTGATGATACAACTGAAGTATAGTTCAAAAGATTTGGTGTTAATACAGGTTTATATGCCAATCAGCCAGCATAGAGATGAGGAAGTGGAAGAATATATGAAGAAACTTAAGAAAGCAAAAAGAGATACAGGAAACTGAATAAGGAAAGAAAATAGAAATGCCTGCGTTATCATCATGGGGGACTGGAATGCAGTGGCGGGTGAAGGAAGAGCTGGAGATACAGTAGGAAAATTTGGATTAGGAATAAGAAATGAGAGAGGTGAACGAGCAATTAGTTTCTGTAAAGAAAATTCATTAGCAGTTGGTAAAACATTATTTGAACACCACAAAAGGAGATGTTACATATGGACATCAAATTTGAGTAGGGAAAGATATTAGTTGGAGAGGTATCAGATTTGGAGAACAGATTCATGGAAAAATGGGAAAGAAGTAGTGCTGATGAAAGTGTTAATGACAAATGGATAAAAATGAGGGAAGGACTCATGTATTCTGCCAAACAAGTACTAGGAATTAGAGTATCCCAAAGTATCAGGAAATAATGGATAACAGAAAACATGCTGAAGAAGATGGAAGAGTGGAGAAAGTGGAAAAATGTAGAAACTTAAGAAGGCAAAAAGAGGTACAGGAAACTGAATAATGAACTGAAGAAGCAAGGCAAAAATGGAAGAAACAGAAATGCCACGAAAAAGAGAAAATTGAGAAAGAGGGAAAGCATGAAATGATGTATACAGTGGCTAGTGAGATAGTTTTTAAATGTAAAAGAGAGAGGAATAACATGTAAATATAAAGAGCGGATGGTACTCTAGCAGAAGAACCACAGGAGGTTTTGAACAGATGGCAAGAATATATTGAATGTCTTTATAAGGGGGATGAAATACAAAGCGAAATTAAGGTTGAAGAGGAGCATTACATGCTGGAAGATGGAAAGGTATTCACCATCTTGGAAACAAAAATAGAAAAGCTGCTGAAAGAGATGAAGAATAGGAAGGCATGTGGAAATGATGATATGCCAGCAGATCTGTTGAAGAGTCTGAGAAACAAGGCAAGAAAAGAAATAGTGTACCTCTGTAACGAGATAGATGACAAAGTGGAATGGCATGTGGACTTCCTTGCAACAATTATGATACCAATAGAGAAAAAGAGAAACACTAAAAAATATGAAGAGCATAGGACCATCAGTCTAATTTCTCATGCTAAGAGTGTTGAATAGAAGGCTATATGGCAAGCTAGATAGAGGGATTGCAGAGGAGCAGTTCGGATCTAGAAGAGAAAAGGAACAAGAGATGCTACTGGCCGTTTAAGAACTATAGGGGAAAGATATATGGAAAAAGGTAGAGAAATCTTTGTTGTTTTTATAGATTTAGAAAAGGCTTTTGACAGAGTTCTGTGGAACAAGCTGATGGATATTTTGAAGAGGAAAGAAGCAGATTGGAAAGAGAGCCAAATGATACAGGATCTATATTTACACCAGAAAGTAAGGATAAGGATTGGAAATGAAATGTCAGAAGGAAGCAACATTGGACGAGGTGTTAGACAAGGTTGTTGTCTTTCCTCACTGTTGTTTAACACATACCTTGAAGAGATTATTGCGAAAGGCTTAGTTGGGAAAAGAGGAATATATATTGGTGGAAAGAGAAGGAACGTATAAGATTTGCTGATGACATGGTATTAGTAGCAGAAAGCAAGTGGACAGTGAATAACATGCTGACAGATCTGAATGAAGCTTGTGTGGAATATGGGATGCAAATGAACACAGCAAAAACAAAGAGTATGGTCATAGTGCATTTAAACATCTTGGAAGCACAATAACTGAAGACTTTAGATGTCACCAGGAGGTGAAATCTCGAATTGACATGGCGAAGGAGGCATTTACTGAGACGAGAAGATGAAAAAAGGTTAGAAGCATTTGAGATGTGGATGTGGAGGAGAATGGAGACAATAAGCTGGATGGAAAGAGTGGGTAATGAAAGAGTATTGGAAAGGTTTGGTGAGAGAAGATGTCTACTGAAGGTTGTAAGAGAAAGGAAAAAGAACTGGTTGGGACATTCATTGAGAAGGGAGTGCTTGCTAGCAGGTGCTTTGGAAGGATTGGTTTGTGTGAGAAGAATGAGAGGAAGAAGAAGATACGAGATGACAGATGACATAAAGGGAAGAGGAAATTATGCAGACCTGAAGAGGATGGCAGAAGACTGGACAGCCTGGAGAACTGCCATGTGAAAACATGCCTTTTGGCAGAACACTGATGATATGACGAATGAAAATAGGTCAAAAAAGATAAACTACGCTGTCCTTACACATCCAAAGATGACAAATGACGCAGTCTCTTCAGCAAGTGTATTACTCTTGATAACATAACTGATATTACTTGTTCTACATGGGTGTTCCATGTTAGTTTGTCATGTGTAATGCCTAAAAATTTCACATTTTGTTTTTCTATTTTATCAGTCTTTGATAGGCTGAACCACATATTCTGCGTTTTATTTACGTTTAATAGTAAACCATTTGCACTGAACGACGATACTTCACTTTCTCTCACCAAATTCATTCTTTTGACAACTCCAACTACATTGTTTACAGCCCACTCAGTTAGCCGTGCGGTCTAATGCATGGCTTTCCAGATTGGGAAGGAGTGCCTGATCCCCAGCACGAATCCGCCAGCAGACTTATGTTGATGTCCGGTGAGCTGGTCAGTCTGTGGATGGTTATTATTATTCCACCTCAGCAATACTATCTCGGCGATTGCTGCACATACAAGTTCTCCACTTACGCGTACACCACTATTACTCTACCACACAAACATAGGGGTTACACTCGTCTGGTGTGAGACGTTCCACAGGGGGGTCCACCGGGGGCCAAACCACACAATTACACTGAAAGAGTGGTTTCGTGTGGGGCAGCGGAGGGGTAAAGTGGACTGCGGTAGTCGTCGTGGGGTTGTAGACCACTGCAGCTGTGGTGGGGACCGAGCCTCTCCGTCGGTTCTAGGCCCCTGGTTAACATACAATACAACACAATACATTGTTTACAGCCGAAAAATTGTGACCACTTACCTACTGCTGGTATAAATCCACGCAGGCAATAGCAGCGCCACCTGCCGAGGAATGACTGCTACTCAGATGCATGTAAAGTGCATGTAGTATCAGTGAGAGTGACGTCCGTGTATCGAATAGGGAAGGCATATATTCTATCTTGGTTTGACAGATGGCAGATTGTGATGGCCTGGAGGCTGGGCACAAGCATTTTCGAAACTGTATGACTTTCCAGATGTTCGAGAAGTGCTTCAACAACTTGCGAAACCAAGGTGAAACCACATCCAAATGTCGTGGGGTTGAGTGACCAACCCCTCTTCCCCCACTACAGATGTCAGACGTCATGGGCTGGTCAAACTAGTAAGACAGTGACTGTGGCGAAACTAACATCAGACTTTGACGCTGGACAGAGTACACACAGTGCACCGAACACTTGTAGTCTCTGCAGCCGATGACTCATGCATGTGCTAATATTAACACCACTACATCAGCAGCTATGACTGAAATGGGCATGTGACCATCAGCATTGGATGTTGGAGCAGTCGCAGAGCATTTCGTGGTATGATGAATCCTGGTACCTTCTTCACCACGCTGATGAGAGGGTGCGACTCTGTCGTCTTCTGGGAGAACAACTACTTGGCACCTGTACTACAGGACAGAAAGAAGCTGGCAGCAGTTCCATTGCGATCTGGGTAACATTCACATGGGTATTCATGGGTCCAGTGGAACACATGCAAGGCACCATGATGGCCAAGGTGTATCGTAGACTGGTTGCAGATCACATACACCCTTTCATGACGATCATGATACCTAGCGACTATGGTATTTTTCAACAATATAATGAGCCATGTCACAAGGCCATGTTTGCGGTGGAATAGTTTGAGGAACACAGTGGTGAGTTAGAATTGATGTGCTGGCTCCCCAACTTGCCAGATATGAATCTGACCAAACACATCTGGGATGTGATTGAATGTGGTGTCAGAGCTCACCATCCCCCTCCCCAGAATTTACGGAATTAGGTAACTTGTGTGTACAGACCTACCAAGGCTTTATTGCTTCCATGTCAAGATGTGTCACCACTGTTATCCGTGTCGAAGGTGGATGTACTGGCTATCAGGTATGTGGTCGTAATGTTCTGGATGATCAGAGTTTATGTCTTTACATCTGTATTACCTGGTAAATCATTTATTTGTACCAGGAATAGAAGTTGTCCTAATTTTGATTTTGTGGCACTCCATTTTCAACATCAAGTGTGTTTGATAACTGACCTGAACTCACCACCTGCTTTCTTTAACTGAGGTATGATTTCAACAGTTTTAGACTTTTGCCACAAATTCTATAGTCTTCTAATCTGGAGAGGAAAACGTGGTGGTCAACACAGTCGAAGACCTTATTCAGATCACAGAAGGTTACATGGTCTTTGAATGCTGATAACATGTCTCTAACTGAGAGTTCTAGAAAAAGATGTTCACCATTCTGCCACAATAGATTTCAATTCTCTTCTATCAGATATCAAAGTCTAAATTAATGATCTGTCTACATTTAAATCTAAATTGAGAAAATACCTTATGAATAAGTCGTTCTATTCTCTTGATGAGTACATGCAGATTAATCAACAAATGTTGTTTTTTGTAAATTTGTATTGTCAATTCTATTTAAGTTTTAAGACTATCTCTTTATAATGTTAGCCATAATTCGTCGCCTTGTTTGATACACCCAATGGGGATATAGTCTTTTTCTGTGCCTTAAGTTATTCTCAGTATCTTATATATTTTTTACTTGAACTGTACCTTATTAATTTCACTTCAACTTTCATGCTTACTCTTCAATTTACGATGTTTCTTATTGTTCATTAGTTTATTGTATCTCTATAATGTCGTGAACCTGACTCAGACCACATTCTTGTGATTCACCAGAACACAGATTCAATGAGATTCAAGATAAGTAAATAAATGAAGGAGTTGTTTACCGAATTCGTTTCAAAAGGCTGTGTGAAAAAATCAGGTTTTTCAGGAAAACATACCTCATATTCTGTTGATCACAGAGATAAGGGGTCAAGCGTTTCGGATATCCCTTGGCCTAGCGACCATTTATATACCTGTCGGAAAAAAGGGCATACTGTAGCTATCCTACAGCTTACAGTCAACATTTAAACATTATACACTTCCTCCAGCCTAGGTAAATTGGTTGGTTCTTTTGCATTACATGTGATCTAAGGTGGTCCTTAGGTGGCCTATAAAAGTAACATTTGTTCATGGACAATACTTGAGAAAACCGAAAAAACCGGGTTTTACCCGTTTTCTGCATTGTGGGCCACAGTTACCCGAATAACTAACCACAGCAAATGGCTCGATTTTTAACTGTATATTGTTTTGACATTTAGCTAGAAATGCCATTTTCCTGTTTTCGAGAACCCTTATCCATTATCAAGATATACCTGTAAAACCATGATTTGTAGCAATTGTACGGATGACCACTTTTATAATTTTTATTTGCGGCAAATCGTCGAATTTTTTAACATATGTTCTTGGCAAACCTCGAAATATTTTTCGATATCATTAACCATTACAGGAAGGAAGAGATTCAAAGTTATGATACTTCTGCAGATAAAATATGCATGTAATATCCAGTCTGATGTCTAAATGCACTTTTTAACCGACTTAGTGAGCACATGGAAAGGGTTCTGGCGTCATCGCAATTCCGCGATTTGCTGCTTCTAAATAATGGGCACTTCTTGCATATAAGGGCTGTCTTGAACTGTCAGTTATTTCATAGTGCCTCCTGGTGGCGTAAACACCTGCAAAAAAATTTACTTTGTCGTATGAAATTCTTTATACTTGCAAATCAAACATTGCATATTTTGGTATGCTATAGGTGTATCCTAAAAATGTTGTGCATTTTAAAGTAAAGCAGTGAAAAGCGAATTTGTGTTGAACGATTGTACTTCTAAAGCTATTCAAATATGCAAAAAGTGGTGCAGCAATGACAAAAAATAGGCTATGAAAGAACTGAAAATGACTACCAAGAAAACTTGTAAAGACTGCAAATTCAGTAAAATATTTCTAAAAACGTTTTTACTCCATTAAGATGCAAAGCATAAGCTGGGCCTTTTCGCTGAATTCCAATCAATGAGCAGTCTCCAGAAAAAATAAAAATCAAACGATTTTGTGTTAACCTATATATTATACACATATATTTGTTGTTTGTATGTGTCAAAATATACAAATATGTCAAAGTATATCAATGAACTGGTAAAACATTACTAACCTACAGAATACTTTTTATATAAGTAGCATTCTGTGACAAGGAAAAGAAGGAAAGCAGTGGAAAAATGCTCCTGTTGGAGCACAAAAACGATGACTATATTCCTCTCTAAAAGACTCTGACAGAAAAGTGGAGAACTAGCTGCCCCAGTCCTCATTCCGCCTTCTTCACCAAACATTTTCGCATATATTTCGGCATATGAATATATTTTCTCTTTTTAGAAATGGTAGAAGAGAGAGAAGACAGTGCCAGTGGAAGAGAAAGGGGACAGTGATGGTGGGAGAGTGAAAGTGGCAACATAATAGAAAGAGAGATGGAGGAAGACAACTGAAGTGGGAGCTGAAGAGAAATGAGATAGTGAAAATGAAAAGGCGAGATGAATGGAGACCATACATAGACTCGGGAAGTCTAAACCTCCTAAGCTGGAGAACTTTAACATGTAGGTTAGGGGAGGGCGCGTTTTGAACCGAAATTTTAAACTCATGGGTATTGGACCCTCCAGAATCTTTGAGCTTTTGAGGTGTGGTAGAGACAGTGAAGAGTGGAAGTAGACAGTATAAGTGAGAGAGAGGAGAAAGTGGCAGTGGGATATACTGTAAATACATGGAGCAGTGTAAATGAGAGATTGTAGACGGGGGGAGAGATAAGCAGAAGGAGCCGATGTAATAGGGAGAGGAGACAGTGTCAATGAGACAGACAGAAACAAGTGTAAACAATGGCAGAGAAAGAGAGGAGCCTATATGTCTGCAGTTTTCAGTCTAGGAGGGGTCATTTTCTGTCAATTTTCCCCCACTGTCCTATACTCACATGTCCAAACATTTACCCAGTTTCTCCTGTCCCCTGTACCCAAATGTTAAAGTTTCCCAGCCTAAGAGTCAAAACCCAAAGCAGACCCTCCCTAACAACATATGTGGAGAGGAAACATTGGTGGCTAAAGAGAAAGACAGCAGACTGTAAGATAGAAAGAGAGGTTGTTGGCAATAGGAGAACAAGTAATGGGACAAAGACAATGATAGTAGGTCAGAGAGAGAATCAAAGCGGCATAGAAGGAGACAGCGGTAAGGAAGACCTAGAGAAAGGGATAAAGACAGTGACAGTGGGAGAGACACGTAGAAGACAGTGACAGTGGGAGAGACACATAGAAGACAGTGCCAATGGAAGTGACAGCGAGAGAGAAACACTGAGTATGAAGGCTTAGTTACAAATAGAGACTGAGTAAAAGGATTTAGAATGTTCTCTGTTAAAAGAGCACAAATACATTCACATTCCTAAATTTTTTATGAAGAAGGTAGAATGAGGATTGAGGCATCTGGTTCCCCACTTTTCTGTCAGTCTTTTAAAGACGAACATTTCCCATTTTCTGTGCTCCAAAAGGAGCATTTTTCCCCTGCCATTATTTGAAAGTAAACAGGGTAGTTAAGAAGAACTTAATTATTGATCTGAGGAAAAATTGAAGTATTTCGCAAACAGCTGCTGCTAGCTGTTGTAAATGAGGTGTCAAAAAGGTTTATGTTTTCGAGGCTGTGGATAAAAAATTGTGTTGGTGTGATGTTTAACTTTCAAAATGGTTTACTTAGAATCAAGTAGTAAATCAAGGTATTTCAAGAACAGGGAAGACCATGAAAGTAATAAAATCATACTTTCTGAACAAAATTTGAAAATAAAAAAAATGAAAGAACAGTCAAATGTATTGTGAAATGATGTGACTAAAAGTAAGAAATAAAATAAATTAGAGAAACATTTGATTCTCGTTTGAATAATGCTCGAAATCATGTATAGTAAAAGAGATGCATCAGATTTTTCTGTAATTTATTTTATTTATTATTTTTAAACAAATCGTTTCACAAAATATTGGACCGATTTTTTCAGAACTTTTTCAGCAAATTATCTTTACAGTGAGCTAAAATGAGACAAAGGCAACCTAAGAAAACTTCTTTGTGCAACATTTCTGCATGTGATAATGATACACACATTCTGTCAACAACAGACGACATTATTTCGGTATTTTATGAATATTTCCGTATAATTGATCTTATTGCACTGGAGTTCAACCATGTAGACTGTCATATTTTAATTTACAAAATAGGAATCTCATACTCAGATCATTACAAATAAACCGACTCCGTTGTTGTTGTTAAGGTCTTCAGTCCAGAGACTGGTTTGATGCAGCTCTCCATGCTACTTTATCCTGTGCAAGTTTCTTCATCTCCCAGTACTTACTGCAACCTACATCCTTCTGAATCTGCTTAGTGTATTGATCTCTTGGTCTCCCTCTACGTTTTCATCCTCCACACTGGCCTCCAATACTAAATTGGTGATCCCTTGATGCCTCAGAACATGACCTACCAACCGATCCCTTCTTCTAGTCAAGGTGTGCCACAAATTTCTCTTCTCCCCAATTCTATTCAATACCTCCTCATTAGTTGTGTGATCTACCCATCTAATCTTCAACATTCTTCTGTAGCACCACATTTCGAAAGCTTCTATTCTCTTCTTGTCCAAACTATTTATCGTCCATGTTTCACTTCCATACATGGCCACACTCCATACAAATACTTTAAGAAACGACTTCCTGACACTTAAATCTATACTCGATGTTAACTACTTTCTCTTCTTCAGAAACGCTTTCCTTGCCATTGCCAGTCTACATTTCATATCCTCTCTACTTCGACCATCATCAGTTATTTTGCTCCCCAAATAGCAAAACTCATTTACTACTTTAAGTATCACATTTCCTAATCTAATTCCCTTAACATCACCCGATTTAATTCGACTGCATTCCATTATCCTCGTTTTGCTTTTGTTGATGTTCATTTTATATCCTCCTTTCAAGACACTGTCCATTCCCTTCAACTGCTCTTCCAGGTCCTTTGCTGTCTCTGACAGAATTACAATGTCATCGGCGAACCTCAAAGTTTTTATTTCTTTTCCATGGATTTTAATTGCTACTTCGCATTTTTCTTTTGTTTCCTTTACTGCTTGCTCAATATACAGATTGAATAACATCGGGGATATGCTACAACCCTGTCTCACTTCCTTCCCAACCACTGTTTCTCTTTCATGTCACTAGACTCTTATAACTGCCATCTGCTTTCTGTACAAATTGTAAATAGCCTTTCGCTCCCTGTATTTTACGCCTGCCACCTTCAGAATTTGAAAGAGGGTATTCCAGTCAAGATTGACAAAAGCTTTCTCAAAAACTGACTCTATTTTCAATTAATGGCAGAGAAGTAGTGCAATGGGTCCATTCGAACAGCAGTCCGAAACAGTTGAGTGAAATGCATTGTAGACAGGATTTCAGGAGACGTCTGAATCTACAAACATACACTGAAAAACACTATGAAGTGAATGGCAGGAGGTACTTGTAAATGTAGAACATGCTGAGGTTTCCTCCAGTACTCTATTTGGTATGAATTCCACATACTTGACCAATATTCTAAGATAACAAGTGTTTGTAAGCAGTCTCCATTGTAGGCTAGCTAAATTTCCCCAGACTTCCACCAACGAACCTGTCTGCAGTCTGACTTGCCTATGGATGGACCTGTGTAGTTATTCAATTTCACATTCCTTGGACCTGTTACAGCTAGGTGTTATGACTTGACTAATCCACATGTGACTCATTGAAGTTGTGGACATAAGATAATACATTTTTGCATTTTCTAGAGTGCAAAATTTTACGTTTCTAAACATTCAAATCAAGTTTCCAACCTTTTCACTACTCTGACATCTTATCCAGATCCTGTCACCTGTCCTATCCCCTTAGGCTACCAGTTCCAGCCTCTTAAAGCATGTTACATATGCTGTGTGTTAATTTGGGGCCTACTGATTGGCATTGTAATTCCTTCACAAATTCTATATCATTGTTAGGTTACTTTTGAATGAGTAAAGTTAAATAAAATAAATAAAAAACTGAATGTTTGTGCAGCTCTTTTTCAGACAGAATTTCGTTATGGACAACTGTATCAACAGCCTGAAGTCTGAGGTGACTATTGATATCGCCTGCTAGATCATTAATATACAATATGAACAGCAATGGTCCCAATACACTTCTACTTCTGACGATGACTCTCTATCCAAGATAACAAGCCGAATCCTTCTTACCAAGAAATACTCAATCCTGTTACAAATTACCTCTGATACTTTATATGATATTATTTTTGTGAATGAATGCTAGTACTGAGTCAAACGCTAAAGCTGGTCTGCATGCAACAATCTGTCTGTACACATCAGATCTGTGCAGACATATCGTATGGATAGCAAATTAGTGCTAATATGATAGGTCTACAACACTGGAAGTTGGACTTCACAAATCACATCTGCACAGAATAATCACAATATGGGGACAGGAGATCGCCACAAATCGGGCGTGTGAAACGTGTTTGAATCAGCTATTTGATCAGCCTAGGGTTTCTTGTCTTGACATGCAAAAAGAGTTCTAAAATGGTTGATATGTGTCGGTGTTTCAGAAAGTTCATTGCTGAATTTACTGAAATATGTACAGAGTCTTTTAAATTGATGCAGACATTTTCAAGCGAGTGTAAAAAATGTTTGTATTGAGGTAATGTATGATTATCTGTATGGATACAGCGTCTCAAAAATTTCTTTGTTACAGTGATCTCCAGCAACCATGGCTGCCAGACCAGCAAGAAGACATTTTATTTGATGGAGTCCTGGAAGAGCGAGTCTGCAACTGCAATGCATAGGAAATTCAGGACTATGTTTAACAGGCCTCTGCCTGCCAGACTATCCATTTACGAGTTGGTATGGAAAATTAAGAAAACAGGACGTCATTTTAAAGACAAAATCAGTAGCTGCCCATCAACATTTGACAAACAGGTTTAACAGATCTGGGAAACATTGCCCAGAAATTCGAAGAAATCAACACCTCATGTCCAAAGGGAGCTAGGAATTCCTCAATCAACTGTTTGGAGAATGCTTAGAAGATGACTAAAACGAAACCATATCGGATTCAGTTGCTCCAACCATTACACATAGAGACAAATGTATGCAGAAACAATTTTGCATTGATGTCCTGCAGTTAATAGAAGGTGACGATTTCACCTGCAGGTTGACTTTTTTGTTACGAGGCTACTTTTCACTCAAACAACCCAGTAAAACAGCAAAACAACACAATGTCCAAATATAGGGAGCAGAGAATTCCAGCACTGTTGTTGAACATCCCCAAAGGTCCTCAGAAGCTGTGTTTTGTGCTTTGTCAAAGCAAAAAAGGCTATTTTACCCTTCTTCTTGGCAGGGGTGAAGATCAATGAAAATTCTTTCCTGGACATGCTTCAGCTGTGGCTCATGCCGCAGCAGCAAAAGAACTGGGTTACTTTCATTTTTCAACAGGATGAAGCTCCACTACACTTCCACAATGATGCCCATGAGTTCTCGCTACCATGACGATGGAACTGTTGTACATCAGCTGGCAGTCTGCGGTTGCTGGCTTGGCCCACGTTCACAGGACGTGATTCACACCTCAACTTTCCCACAGCATCGCTGACTTTCGAGGATTTATCAGGGCAATTGTGACTGACATTAATGCAGACAGTGTGGGGCGATTGTGGCTCGAATTGGACTATACTCTGGTTGTATGCCATGTGACTAATTGGTAGTATGTTGAACATTTGTCAACATGACACAAAAGCTTCCTGAGTTGTTCTAGCCACACATATAATCAAATAATGCCTTACCTCAATACAGACATTTTCGCAATCAACTGAAAATGTCTAGATTATTCTGAATAGCCCCATAGAAGCCACACAATTTTGTGGAAAGTTAAGACAAAGGATTACAGATAAGGAGGTAGCTGCATATAATTCTTTAATAGAGAAAACAAGAATAGTTGACCCTATGGTAAACAGGGAAGATGTAATTCTGAAAAACATCGATGGGGACTTAACCAAAATTATTAGTACTGCCTGCTTTGTGCTGAGAAATGTCTCTCACTGTGTTGGCTTGATTGAGGTCTTGCCAACAGACTTTCACTCAGTACTGCCCTATGCCATAGTAATTTGTAGCAGTGTAGATAAAAAAGTGTTTAATATGTAGACGAATTCAGGCAAATATCGTGTTAAGTTAAAAGAGGAACATCTTGCAGCAGTGTCTTCAGGGACATAGGGATTCTTATAGTTGTGTGCCAGTATTTTTACTGCCTAATGAAATATGTAGTTTTTAGCAACAATGAATTAAAGGTAAACTATAACGTTCTCTACTGCAGTATTAGAAGTAAGGCTTTTCATATAGATAGTGATTCCCTATCAGGAGTTCAGAATGGATTACTATATTTTGGTGCAAATATTTATAATAGATTGCTGGTAGACTTCAGGTAGGGAACTGAAAATTTCCATATAGTCAGAAACAAAGTAAATGATATCTCGCTGGCCACTCCTGTAATTTATTAAAATATTACTGTACCTGACAAACCTTTGCAGTTGCTAATATATATGAGAATTGCATATACATCCTAAATTCCTTGCCCCTTCTCTCTGTCCATCTTCTCATCTCTTCTCTCTCTCCATACATCTCCTCCTCCCTCTCATCTCCCTGTGCATAACCTCCCTCCTCTCTTTGTCCATCTCCTCCTTCCCCTCTCTGTGTCAATTTCCATCTGAATGATTAGTAGAGCATCGTCTAAATATCTGAAGTAAATCCATCTAGATCTTTTTGAGGTTTCTGGTAACAACATTTCCCCTTTACATATCACATATATATGTAATATATTACAAAAATAAATTCTTTATGTCTGACTGAATGTTGATTAGAGTATCATTCAAAAACAGGAAATTAATTGGTCAAGAACTGTTTGACATTTGTGATAACGATGCTGACTCCATTATATATTACATGTTAATCCATATATTACATATATTTCAAAAATATATATCCTATCTTCCTATTTCCATCTGAATGTTAATTAGAGTATCGTGTAAAAATTTGAAGTAAATTGGTTAAGAAGTTTTCAAGATCTTCAGAAACAACGTTTCACCTCTAGATGTCACATATGTATGTGTATACACACATACATACATATATATACAAACACATCAAAAACAGTTTTGCATCACCCTGGTTCCCAGAGCTCCTGCAGCAGAGGTACCGGTGTATACAGCAGTCTGCACCACCACCTCTGAAGGTCTCGCTATATGGTGGTACAACACGCAATGTGTGGTTTTCATGAGCAATAAATAGGGCGGAAATGATGTTTATGTTGCTCTCTATTCTTATTTTCTGTACAGGTTCCAGAACTCTCAGAACTGAGGTGCTGCAAAACTTTGTGTGTGTGTGTGTGTGTGTGTGTGTGTGTGTGTGTGTGTGTGTGTGTGTGTCTGTGTGTGTGTGTGTGTGTATGAAACAATCAAACTAATTTCTTTTCAATGAAAACTGTGACAGCATAATTGTCAAACTGTTTTACACTTTCTAAAATTTTTCATACTAAAAATACCATTACTATCCGCAATTACAAACACTGCCAAACAAATCAACTAAATTGGTCAAACCATTCTCACACAATGATCTCCCACAATTGATTTTAATTTCCTACTTTTCTGGTGAAATTTACAAAAATTTTCTTTCATATAAATCTTGTTTAGAATTACAAGCACATGAGAAAAATCAATCACACCTGACCAGCCATTCTTAACTGATGATACAGGATTTCATACATGCAGCAGTTAGTGTTAATTTTTTTCGGTGGGTTTTCCAAAAATTTTCTTTCATGTTAACCTTATCCAGACAATAACAAACACAAAAACAAAAAAAAAATCAACCAAATCAATCTAGCTATACTCAGGTGCTAGTCTTTCATGCATGTGGAATTGATTTTTACTTATGTACATATGGAATTAAAAACACATTCGAAAAGGATTTCGCCAGTCATTGGGTCTGCCATGTAGTGAATTATTATGTGAAAACTGCCATCGCATAATGAGCAATTGTGTTGGCCATTTAAAACAGGCATTGGCAACCATTTGTGACCTGCAGTCCTCTTTCACATACTTACTTAAGCTCATGGGCCATGCACAAATTTTATTGTCGAGTAATGCAGTGAAGAGTTGTTAAATTAGCTTTCTCAATATTTAAATTAGCATGTTTATTATTTAATAAGCCAATAAACCCGTTTCATGAACCACACATCACAGATGCTCCATCAAAACGAACTCTTGTGAGTTGACTTCACTGCAGATTGCAATTCTTCCAAAATATCTTCAACAATAGTGGTTCCTTTTAATAGTTGTAATGCTAATAATTCTTCCACTACACCGCATGCCACATATACACAACGAAAAAAAATCAACTGTTCCTGATAAATCAGTGCTCTCATCCGAAGAAAATGCTTCGAATGTTTCAGCATTATCATGCAATTTTTTTTAATGTAATCAGCCTTCATATCATTTTTTTAACAACTGTATATGCTGACAAACTCATGTTTTGGACACTCTTTCTTTATTGGAACATACTACATTTGACATGTCCAAAAGGCATTCCTTTACGAATTTGCCCTCAGCAGAAGAGCCTGGCAATTTTTCCACTTATTACAGACCTACGTCTAACAGGATCGTCGTAATGCATCTTCAGTTTGGTAAAAATTGGCTTTTGCGTGTCTAAATTGGTGTTAGTGGTACTACGCTAACATTGTTTTAAGGTGGCTACATTGGTATTCTTACTTTATGATAACTTCCTTTTTTTTACATTTTCCTTTTTCTTTTTTTTAGCTTCTGTGGGCGTCATTGTCGTCCGACATTGGTCTGCACACTGTTGTACAGGATGTCTCTCCTAATAGACGTCAGGCTCATTTTCTCTAGTGTTTCTGCAGGTATCTGCAAATTATTTTCTGCAGTGTATAACCACAGACAGCCCAGACAAATACTGCTCACAAGGTCTTTCATGAGATAGGAAGCGTCGCTTTGTTTCTCGTTACGTGAAAGCGGAATTTTAGGAAAAGCATAAGCGCCGGCGAAACACGGAAAGTGACGCAGTTCACAGAAGTTACCACATCCAGTTGAAGGCATTGTAATAATTTACTTTGAAGATGAAATTTTTTGCGATCAGAAATATATGTGTTTGTTATTGTCTTCGTCAAGATTGTGCTGCTGCAGTGAACTGAGGCGAAAATCGGAATGCAAGATGGATGCAAAGTTGTTGAAGATAGATTGATACTCAGGGAGACAAGTAAGTTGAACAGTTAAAATGATTGCAGTGACAATATCGTACTTCCCGGAAGATTTTAAATGTATATGATTTATTTAATACTGAGACATATGTATTCAAGCTGCAAGTGCAGTGTTGTTTTGATGAATGTTATTAACAGCATATTTAGTTTCATATCTGTGCTGTACGCAACTTAGCACTGTTGTAATGTCTGTTGGAAGGCTTCTTCAGAGTTAACTCTCATTTAAATGGAGTTCTTGAACTTTATTTTCAGTCACTGAAGTATTTAAGCAGAAGGAGACATGGAGCAAAACTGAAGACACTAATGGGACATTCTATTTGCAAAACAAGATGCTGAAACAGCTGGTAAGGGCTTATATTAATGTCTTGGCTGACATTAAGAAAATTCGTAAATCAAATCAGGGTCTACTAAATTTACTCTATTATTAATCATAACTACCATTAGGGATTAAATATTTAGGATTTGAGTATAAGAATTTCAGTGTTAGGAAGTACAATTTTTAGATCTTAGATGCTTAAAAAGAAAATGCTGTAGGTCAGACTGAATAAAAGTAAGGTGCCAGTCCTGTTTGTGGGCCAGTACAGTGAGAAAGAATTCTAAGTGCAAAGCAGGCAGTACTGAACTTTTCGGTTGTAAAAAGACATACAATCTGAACAAATGTCCCAACAGTAATGAAGCTTCATTCTAGATAATTTAGTCCAATTTTCTTGCTATTTGGCAATCATTGCCTCATCACTGTTTACTACCTGAGAATAACGTAAAGTAATTCGCACAGGATCAGGTGCTGATGCCGCACACATGTGGGGTCAATTCTAGTGTCCGATTCCACCCGTTAAAAAGCTGATATATATAGTGTTATGCTTTCATATCATAATTTGTTTTCAGTATCCTTTGTTGATGAAAGTATTCGCGATTTATAAGATTTTGATTTCTTATGCAATTGCTTTTCATTAGGGATGAGTCACTTGTGTGAATCAGTAACTGGAACTGATCTTCGATGTAGGTCGATTCTAGTCACAAATTCCAACCATTCTATCGTTCATAATTTAGGACTTTTTGCACCAGGTTTCTGCACTGAAATGTGATGGGATTTCCATAGTACTACTTGCTCTAAGAACTACCACGAAGAAGTTGTTATATTGGTATTGATAACTAGAAATGACCACCTATTTTGGTCAGTTCTAGTTACCGATTCTACCTATTGCAGAGTTCACTAACGAGATCGTTTTTAAGCTTGTTTGTCAAATGTAATAAGATTTTTGCACTTGTAATTGCTATCTGAACTACCGCGAAACAGTAATATTGGAATCTGTAACTAGAATTGGCCTCCAATATCAATCAATTCTATTCGATGGTTCATTAATTAGATTGTTTTTGCAGGACTTGTGTCAAGTATAATACTATTTCTGCACTCGTAACTGCTCCCTGAATTCGTGCGAAAAAGTTAGTAATATTGGAATCGGTAAGTAGGTCGATTCCAGTTATCGATTCCAATATTTGTTACTTTTTATGGATCTTCCTTACTGTGGTGTCGGTTTCTACATATTTCATTTTAGTTCTTCATATTTGTTATCATTCGCTTTATTTTTCCATTGTTCTGTTGTAATTTAGTTTCTCCCTGCCCAAAATCCCAACCTGCCTGCGGTTCTCCCATTTGAATGAACAATCAATATTAAAATTAACGCACTTCTATAATAGCTCCACTTCACATTGCACTATACAGTAATGAAGTTTAATGGTTCTCTGTGCCCCTCTAATTGCATAAATTATAGTAATAATTCCAATCAGACAAGTCTTTTGTTTATCCCTGTTCTTATTTATGTTGGTTATCTTCAAGTTGTTTAGATGTCATTCGTGTGTAAATAATAATGGCGTTAAAATTGACTGTAATTTTATCGCATGATACATTCGTTTGTTTAAAGAGTATGATCCTTTCCTTTCATACACGTGCGTCTCGCACGCGTGTCCTGCGCCCCAAGAAATCGCTTCGTGACATCATCAGAAAGGCCGAAAGCGTGACAGAGATGCCTGGTGACTAGACTTGCAAGTGGCTCTGTTGACATATGTGACGTCACATGTTGGCCATAGAGTTTATACAGACTTGCCTTCAGCTGACGTTTTGGAACATCAGGTCAATCCAGATTGTTTGAATAAAGCTTCCATTAAGAGAATTAAATATAGAAACAAGTTTCGAATGTGAATAATGTTGATTATGGTGACATAATAATCCGCAGTGTAGTCAGAGTTTCAGATTAGAGTCTTACGTGACTGATTGAAGCCAACTGATTACAAATTATTGGTTGAATGGCAGAGTGATTTATAGCGTAATGCATATTACACATTTAGGACAATGTGTCTAAATGTTTTTAATGCATTAAGCGGAGCTTACTGACGTAACTGCCACAGACGTTTGCAGAACGAATTTGTCTTTGAACCTATACCAGGAGTAGCAAATGTGGAAAAAGAGATCAAATATGGTGAAGGATACATAGTGGAATGGCCATTGCATTTTTCCAGTTTGTGTACGATATCCATTCGTAATATGCATCAAAACATGTCGGATGCTTGTTCATTTTCGGGATTACCGAAGAATGGGATACAACCCATCAGCTTTGACCAATGATGTCAGAAGTCACCAGAGATGATGTATTGCACAGATTTAACAGCAAAGACGTATGTTGAGAAAAAAAGGAATGTGGGACAGAGAAACAGGTGGTAGACATATAGCATGTATACTCATATTTCGAACATAATGTTAAGTATACCGCTTCTTTGAGGCCTGGTATTCTATTCTTCAGTTAAGCTTTCTACGTCAACTAAAATACGAGATACAAATTTTACAGGTATTTCTTTTTTCGTCTCCAGTACTACTAGCATCCTATGCTTTATCTGAGACTAGAAATAGCGAAGGCGAGAAGATGTACATACATACAGTTTGCATACCATACTTCAGAATATGAGACTAATGCTATCAAAGACGAAAAAAATCGACGTACGTAACTTTGCCATACTGACCTCAGTTGAACTATGCATAGGTCAAAAAAAGGACATACATAAAATGTGTATCCCATGCTTCAGTTGACCTATATAGGTCCATTTGACCTACATAGGTCAATTGAAGTGTAGTATACAAATTTTTTTCGCCTTCCATAGTAACAGTATCGACTGAAAATTAACATAGTAGTAATAGCGACAGGAAAAAAGCACCTACAACAGGAAAATTTGTATCCTATACTTCAGCTGACCTACGTAGGTCAACTGAAGAATAGGATATTAGTGTTAGTATGGGATATACATTTTTCATATGTCTGTCTTTTCGCCTTCGACAGTACTAGTACCAACTGAAAAATATCATAGTAATACTAGTGCTCCAGTTAAGAAATGCATACCTGGAAACGAGAATCAAAAAGTAAAAAATTGTCCAGAATAAAAAACAATTCTCCCAAAATATCTCAAACTCACTAAGAATGAAAATAGGTACCGAATGAATTAGAACAAACAAATAATTTAAATTAATACAAGCGACAAAAATCGTAACCAATGTCTATCCCCATCTTTTAAAAACACATTCATTTACATCGATTTCCAATGATGATGCCCTGACACAAAAGATAACCGATTTATTGTCTATGGCTCGAAAATAAAGACATTAAAATCTGTGAGTAAACAATGATGTCATTGGTCAGAGTCGAATTAGTTAAGTTTACCATTGTCTCCTTTAACGTAGTATCCTTCTGATTGCACACACTTTTTCCAGCGCTTCTGCCATTGATGGTAACATTTCTGGAACTCATCTTCTGTAATATCCTCCAAGACCCTTGTCACGGATTTTTGGGCATCTTACATTGTTTGAAAATAGTGTCCCTTGACCGGCGTCTTGACTCTTGGAAATAGAAAAAAGTTGCACAGAGCGATATGTGGTGAATAAGGTTGCTGTGGTAGTACTGAAATAAATTTGAGGTTAAAACTTGCTGTACTGACAGAGCAGTATGGGATGGCGCATTATCGTGATGCAGAATCCAACTATCAGCAATGTTGGCATGGACACGAAGAACTCTTTTCCGAAGTCTTTCTAAAATTTCTTTGTAGCAGTATTGGTTAACTGTTTGTCCAGGAGGCACCCACTCCTTATGAACAATTCCCTTGGAATCAAATAAGCACACAGGCATCCATTTCACTTTTGATTTTGACATGCGAGCAGTTTTGTGTTCTGTGTAATCCCTTTGAGCAGCATTGCGAACTTCGACGTTTTGTCTCTGGATCGTACTGAAAAAAATAAACTTTCATCACCAGTGATAACATGGCTCAACAATTCTGGATTGATTTCCATTTGCTCTACAAGTAACAGATCGGCTGCCACATTTTTCCGTGTTTCTCGCTGTTGTGATGAGAGATTTTTGGGGACTATTTTTGCACAAATCTTTCTCATACTAAGATCATCATTATTATTAGATGAACCGTTTCTCGATTGATGTTTAGTTCTTCTGCAATCATTTTCACGGATAATCTTCGATCAGATCGTACGAGTTCACACAACCTGGCCAAGTTGACATCGATCCGTGAGGCTGATGGTCGTCCACTGTGGTCTTCATCTTCAACATTCGTTCTGTCTTCACTAAACATTTTATTACTACGAAACTTGAGCTCTTCACATAATCTCCTCTCCGAAAGCCTTCTGAAGCTTACTGTAAGTTGTCGTCGCGTTTTCACCCAATTTAACGCAAAAAGAAATGGCATACCATTGCGCAATATTATGTGGTTCAATTTCCATGACGAGAGACACAAACACCAGTTGCATCGATGTGCTGCTTGGACTAGAAGCAGCTTATAGACTAAGGTCAAAGATATTGTGCCTACGCAAGCCTGCAGGGTTGCCACATCTTGCAAAGAAAGGCTATTTTTGAGCGAATCGTCATTTCAATGTGCCTGATTGACATACATAACATGATGGAATTCATGAAGTACAGAAATCAAATGCATATTACTACAAATAAACAGTATTAATTAAGAAAGTAGAGAAATACTCTCACATGTTCGTCATAAGCTCCAATTTCTTATGAGCAAAACTGAAAAGACAAAATACAGCTTCCTGGATATAAATTCGGAATCGATGTCGTCTCACTTTCTACTCATTTTCATGAACAGTTCAGTGAAAATCTCGTCATTGCTGTCTGCCTCTGTCACTTTTCCTGCCATCTTGAAAACATATTCAATGGTTAAGCTCGTTAACTGGCCAGAAATCGCGGGTTAAGTTATCATAAGTTTATTCTCTGATGAGGCGTTATTCCGGGTTCGTACAGCACGCTTCTCGTGCTATGCCGGGAATGTGACACAGTCAGGAGGGAGGCTATCTCACACACTCGAAAGTAAGAATAAGATCATATGTTTATACATTTTATGATCATACCAGCCTAGATCACTGATAAAATGCCAGTACATGCCCTGTTAAGTTGCAGGCTGGTTGTAATACGACGTTTCCTGGTGAATGGGGAATCTTTTACGAGTCTGGCTTTTAGCCACAGAATAGCACAGCCCACCATTTTAAAAGTTGTTGCGGATGTATGCACTGCAATTTGCAGCACTTAAAGGGGTACTTGTGTTATTTTTACAAGTTTTGAATATACCTATACGGGTATCCCATTTATCTTGACCACCCTAACTAACTGTTTGTCCAGATGCAAATTACAAAATGTTTCAAGCAAATGCTTTTTATCCGTCAGTGGGACGTCAATCAGCATGACTTTCTTTGTTGTAGCTTTGCTTTTTACAAAGATATGAACATTGGCATGACTTTTTTAAATGGCACCCTGTATTTTTTATTCAGTACTTCATTTCCTTTCCCGAAGACCTATTCAAAAATGTATCACAGTGTACCACTCACTGAAACACACCGATATTGATTACATAGCACAACATTGACTTTGAACGCAGGATTACAAACTCGTCCACTTGTTGGAGTCGTCTGAAAACAAATGAAAACCAGGTAAAAACATAACACAAAATTGACTTTGGCTCTCCTGTATCATTCCCCAGGAGTAGACCATTCAAAGGTGCCCAAAGTGGTGACCCAAGACAGCGATACACTGGTGCACTCGTTGAATGAAAGAATTATTTACTGCTTCCAGTGTTGCCTGCTGAAGAGAATTACAAGCAAGCACAATACGTTCCTGCATGTCCTCTGGAGTTGTTGGAATATCGCGATAGACAACGTCTTCAGTGCATTCCCAAAGGAAAAAGTCCTGCAGATTTAAATCAGGAGACCTACCAGGCTAAGTAATTGTTCCTCCACGACCAATCCATCGGGCAGGAGACATTCAGTTCAGAACACGATGTGCACGCAAAGCATTATGTGCTGGACATCCATCGTGTTGATACCACATAAGCATTCAGGTTCTTAGCGGCATTTCATCCAGAAGAGGAGGAAGAATTCGTCCGAGGAAGTTGGCATACGCTGTGCCGTTTGGACTACCATTGACGAAATAAGGGCTAATAATTGTAGTACCAAGCATCCCATACCAGACTTTAACTCTCGATTGAGGCTGATGCTCTATCTGTCTAAGCCATCGTGGGTTGTCGCTGGACCAATAATGCATGTTCCTTGTATTTACGTGTCCTTTGTTTGAGAAGGAACATTCATTGGTAAATAGAACATTGGAGAAGAAGTCCGGGTTGGCGAGGAATTGCTGCTGTGCCCACTGACAGAACTGTACACGATTCTGGAAATCATTCCCATGCAATTGTTGATGTAGGTGTACATGATTAGGATGGAACCGGTGACGTGTAAGAATACGATGTACACTGGTTTTAGGAATGCCAATCTCGTGTTCAAGATGTCGTATGCTCACATGTGGATTCATAGCAACGGAAGCGAGAACAGTAACTCTAGCAGCTTCGTCTGTGCGAGTGCTACGACGATTGTGTTGTCGTGGGTTGAAACTTCCCGTTTCCTGAAGCGTCGCAACAAGACGGGAAAACATCCATCGGGAAGGTGGGTTCTTGTCAGAATATCGCTCTCTGTACAGTTCCGCTGCCTGCGAGCATTTCGCCTACCTTCAACAACAACAATGAAAGAAACATTACGTCGATGCAGTTTGTAGGAAGGAGAGCCTTTACTGTATGCCTATTCTACTAACAGTATTTAAAAGGACTAAACTACTGTACTAAATGTATCCGTACATAAGAAAACAGTATTGCAATTACTGTTCTGCTAATTTACATTCCTCATGGATGAGTAACGTTTCTACCTTCTCTTCTTTGGTGTACATTCTACTAACACAATTCTTCAACCTGCGATGGTTGACGGAACGCCGGGTGTGCATTCTACTTATGTTTCCATCTGTCCTCTGTCAACGTCAGCACGTGGATGTGTTCCATTACCCTGAGTACCAGCACTAAGCACTGGGAGCGCCAACATCAATGTTGTGTTATGTAATTAACAACGTTGTGTTTTAGTAAATGGTACACTGTGATAAATTTGTGAATAATAGGTCTTTAGGAGAGGAAATCAGAGCGGGCCCGGGTGACCGAGCGGTTCTAGGCGCTACAGTCTGGAACCGCACGACCGCTACGGTCGCAGGTTCGAATCCTGCCTCGGGCATGGATGTGTGTGATGTCCTTAGGTTAGTTAGGTTTAAGTAGTTCTAAGTTCTAGGTGACTGATGACCTCAGAAGTTAAGTCCCATAGTGCTCAGAGCCATTGAACTGTTTTTTGAGGAAATCAGTTACCGAATAAAAAATACAGGGCGCCATTTAAAAAAGTCATACTGCTGCTCATATCTTTGTAAAAAAACAAAGCTACAACGAAGGCAATCATGTTGATTGATGTCCCCCTGTCGGCTGAAAAACATTTGCTTGAAACATTTTGTAATTTGCATCTGGACAAACAGTTATTTAGGGTGGTCAAGATAAATGGGACACCCTGTATAAGTGCTCAGAGTTTTTCAGTCCTCGTCAATCGCACTGTGCGAAACTGCATGGACTTTGTCGCCTATCACTGCCAGATTCTCTTTTCTGGTACGCTGAAATAAACAAGAGATGTAATCAAATCAAACATAAACTTTAGTAAGCTAAGGCATTACGATACAATTCGAAAATCACCGTGTGGCGTTATATGCTTATTACTCAGAGACAAACGATTGCTGGTGTATCGTATTATGATACAGCGAGTCACATGTACACCATTCCTTCTTGTACGCCTGAATTAAGACGCTTAACGCCTCTTTGCTCCATTTCATTTCTAGAGTATGAAGTGATCTATGAAAACCACTTACAGAGGAAAAAACGCGGAAAATCACCAACAAGAAAATCTGAAATGAGCTCCTAGCCACCAAGCAGTAAGCAAACAGCAAGCAGAAAACATTGCGCGGATAATGTGTCTGCTAATTTTCGTAGTTTCACCCGTTCTACTGCTAAATGGCCGTCGTGCTAGACCGGTACCGCTGCCGGCCAGGGTGGCCGAGCGGTTCTAGGCGCTACAGTCTGGAACCGAGCGACCGCTACGGTCGCAGGTTCGAATGCTGCCTCGGACATGGATGTGTGTGATGTCCTTCGGTTAGTTCGGTTTAAGTAGTTTTAAGTTCTAGGGGACTGATGACCTTAGAAGTTAGGTCCCATAGTGCTCAGAGCCATTTTTGAACCAGTACCGCTCCGGCGGTCCGTCGTGTAAAGCGGGTATTACCAACACCGACTCAAAGGAAGGCCTCGGCACTTGTTGATGACGTCACGTCAGCTAGGCACGGCGAACGCCAGGTCAGTTGCAGGCATACTCATAATGGTGGTGTCTCCCTCTCTGACACAGGAAAATGTGAAACTATTGGCGGTAGTTGACCAACACACATTGTTCTGAGAGATTTCTGCAATCAATTAATTGTGCAATTCATTACACTTCTTAACAAATAGTGTTCTCCTGAACTTCAATTTCCATCTGTTTTAAGGATGGACATACAAAAACAACTTCATGGTCCAGCAGCAACAGAATTCGTGCTTCTTTACCTTATTTGTAAATCTGATGAAGTTACGTTTGTACTGGGCTGCTTTTACAAGAAACTGTGAACATATTGGTGCTCTTCTTGCGATTGCACACGTTGGGGCCGGCCGAAGTGGCCGTGCGGTTAAAGGCGCTGCAGTCTGGAACCGCAAGACCGCTACGGTCGCAGGTTCGAATCCTGCCTCGGGCATGGATGTTTGTGATGTCCTTAGGTTAGTTAGGTTTAACTAGTTCTAAGTTCTAGGGGACTAATGACCTCAGCAGTTGAGTCCCATAGTGCTCAGAGCCATTTGAACCATTTTGAACCACACGTTGGGTTAGGGGGTGGGGGACAGAAGAAGAGGCAAAAGAGAGATACTTATTTTATCAAATAAAATTTTTTTTATCTTATAAAGTTTATCCTTTCAGTTGCGAGAAGGGAATGTTTATCTTTTCTAAGGTGCATGTTTAAAAAAGTTTCAGCTCAGCAGTATTTTCGAAGTATGAAGCTATTTTGTTTCCTGCTTAGAATTCCTTTCGTTGAAAACGACTGTAATCTAATGACTGGCAACAGTTGGACATTTAGACATGTAAATTAGTTCACATTTCCAGTGACAATGTCAAACGAAAATAAATAAATAAATAAAAGAAACGAGTTAATTGTAAGGGGGTTGGGGTAAGTTTCGATAACAAAAAAAATGGTTCAAATGGCTCTGAGCACTATGGGACTTAATATCTATGGTCATAAGTCCCCTAGAACTTAGAACTACTTAAACTTAACTAACCTAAGGACAGCACACAACACCCAGCCATCACGAGGCAGAGAAAATCCCTGACCCCGCCGGGAGATAACAAAATGGATCAAGTAAATATAGTTACTTGAATGTAAAATTTCCGAAGCTTGCAATGGGGCAAAGCATCTTCTCATATTGATCTACGTTTGTTTCGACAGGATTCAGTAATACAGAACTATGATCTTCATTTGTAGCTTTACGATAGTAAGAAAATCTTTCATCTAAATAAAACTGCAGAATCCAAAACAATACCAAACATTTTGTCCAAAAATAAGAGATTTATAGTGATAAGCACGCCCAGGCGTTTCTGCCTACAACAGGCCCGGCGTTCGCCGTGCCTAGCTGACGTGACGTTACCAACAAGCGCCGAGGCCTTCCTTTCAGTCGGTGTTGGTATTACACGACGACCTGCCGCAAACGGTAGTGGTCTAGCGCAACGGCTATCTACTGGTAGAACGGGTGAAACTCCGAAAATTAGCACACACATTGTCCGCGCGCCAGAATAGAGAGTAGTTCTAAGGTCCCTATTACACGATGAAAGTGTACGCAGCAGCGCCCCAAGAGTGCATACCTGTAACTACATGCTGGTTGATGTAGACCT
This sequence comes from Schistocerca nitens, assembly GCF_023898315.1. Classification (NCBI taxonomy): domain Eukaryota; kingdom Metazoa; phylum Arthropoda; class Insecta; order Orthoptera; family Acrididae; genus Schistocerca; species Schistocerca nitens. Next base: position 388,660,792 of record NC_064620.1, read on the forward strand.
ATTACACCATCCACACGGGATATACCTGGCGGACATGCACAATAGACGGTAATATCGCGCGAAACGCAGTTAGAACCGTCTTCTCTCTTGTAATGTCGTTCGTGCCACCGCCCGAAACAAAAACAAAAAAAAAAAAAAATGGTTCAAATGGCTCTGAGCACTATGGGACTTAATATCTATGGTCATCAGTCCCCTAGAACTTAGAACTACTTAAACCTAACTAACCTAAGGACATCACACAACACCCAGTCATCACGAGGTACAGAAAATCCCTGACCCCGCCGGGAATCGAACCCGGGAACCCGGGCGCGGGAAACGAGAACGCTACCGCACGACCAAGAGCTGCGGACCCGCCCGAAACACAAGGGGACCGTGTGAGATATTGAAACGTCATTCCTTGAAATTATGTATGTGAGCTCAAGGCTTCTATTTAATAAGAAATTGTTTTTTATCGTTATTTATGAAGTAATTGTTATTCTATTATGTAGGTTACTACTGTTCTGAATTACAGACTCGACAGTTACTTTTGTATTACGACACTTTTTTACACAGGTACATGTGTATTTAATTGCCACGCGATGCGCTTGACGAAGAGGCTCTCGACGACCTTCTTACACAGCTCCCCCACCCTTTCATACTCTGTGGTGATTTTAATGCACACAATGTACTCTGGGTCTCTGCAACTACCTGCCCTCGGGGGAGAGCAATTGAGAGGCTTCTCATGTCATTGTGAGCGTATCTGCTAAATATGGGACAGAGCACACACGTTTGCACTGCAACTGGGTCATTCGCTACCATCGATCTCTCGCTTTGCTCTCCAGCCCTTGCTCACATGGCTCAGTGGGAAGTGGTCGCCGACTTGCATGACAGTGATCACTTCCCTATCTGGGTCCACTTGCCAGATGGGGTGGAAACCGACAGGAAGCCACTGTCATGGGTGCTCCGAAGAGCGGACTGGACACTTTGCAGACAGCTAGCCCAGTATGAACACTGTGCCGATGTTAAGGAATAGGTGGATCATATTACCAAAATGATCCACCACGCTGCTGCAGCATCCATTCCACAGTCCACAGGACAACAGAAGAGACACTTTGTCCCTTAGTGGAGTGACGAATACCATTCTGCAGTCAGGACTAGGCGTGCGGCTCTGCATAGGTTCAAGTGTCGGTCAACTGCGGAGAATCTTGCAGACTTCCATGTGGCGAGGACAAAGTGTCGCCGGATTATTCAAGAGAGCAAGAAGAGGTCGTAGCAACAGTTCCTGAACACCATTACTCGTTCCACAAAGAGTTGTAAGGGAGAGCATCAGGCGAATTTCTGGGAGAGGCGGGAGGTGCCCCATGGCTGCTGTAATGGGGAACGGAACTCTCCAAACCAATCCACAAGTCATTTCCCAGATGATGGTGGCCTATTGCACCACAGTTACTGCAACTGTCAGTCAGGATCCAGCTTTCCAGCAACATAGAGCGGTTGCTGAAAGGGGCAGTTTGGATTTACAGTCTGCCTCTGGTGAAGATTACAACTGCTCATTCTCCATGTGGGAGCAGGATTATGCATTATCTGCAGCTCATAACACATCCCCTGGTCATGACAGAATCCATTTTAGTATGCTGTGGCACTTCACCAACCGAAACAAAGGTACCTTCCTCACACTTTTTAATGCCATTTGGGCGTCAGGTCACTATCCTGACCTGTGGTGTGAGGCCATTTTGATTCCTCTTTCAAAACCTGGGAAGGACAGTACGCACCCGAGCAGTTACCACAGTGTTGCCCTCACTAGCTACCTGGGAAAGACCTTGGAGCGGACGGTCAATCGCCACAAGGTCTGGATGTTAGAATCCAGGCAACTCCGTAGTCGCTTTCAGTGTGGGTTCAGGAGGTATCGCTCCACCTTTGATAACCTGGCCTTCCCAGAGGCGGCTATACAACAGTCTTTCCTGCACCGGCATAACCTTTTAGGTATATTTTTTGACACCGAGAAGGCCTCCGATACTAATTGGAGGCATCTTATCCTCGAGCAGCCTCATGACCGGGGGTTTCGTGGTTGTCTTCCCATTTTTACTCGGTCCTTTCTCTCGCCACGGTAACGTCCTGTCTGATCGCTTCGAGCTGGAGAACGGTGTCTGTCAAGGTAGTGTTTTAAGTGTGACTGTCTTTTCCATAGATATTAATAGTATTACGTCGGCAATGCAAAGTCTTGTCCAGTGTTCTTCGTTTGTGGATGACTTCTCTGTGTTTTTCTCCTCTTCCAGCCTTACCACTACAACACGTCAGTTTCAACTAACTCTTCGACGCTTGGATGAATGGGCGCAGAAGAGTGGTTTTAAGCTTTCAACCGAGAAGTCTGTGTGTGTTCTTTTTAACCGTTCTCATTCCGTTTTAAACTTTCCCGAGTTGAGGATGAGGGACACTGTTCTTAATTTTACACAGCAGTAGCCTCGCGACCGCTAACGCAACATAATTGCCGACATAAGACTCGAAATCATTTCTCTACAAACACGAAACTTAAGCTACGCGAAGCGTCCTCTAGACCGCTGATTTACTAGAAAGAAACATATGCAAAACCATATTTCCAAATGCGAACACATACATTCCTACAATCCAACAGGCCTCTGCATTCGCACGGATGCTGCTGTTAACAGGAGACATCAATCGTTACCACCACGGACTTTGCATACACGGAATCATAACGGAAAACCGGTCGCATATATGTTTATCATTATACTTACAATTAAATGTTACGATGGCGCCTTCAATTGAACAGCATCCCAGAATGAGCGAAGTATCGGAAATACACCCTCTTGTCGGCAGTGGCTCTGGAAATAGCTGTACTGTCCTTACAACTGGACATACTCCCCCATTGCTGTCACAGTACTCCAAGTCAAATCCTTACCTTCCCTACAACAGGGCATACTCATCTCCTTTCCACAAGCACACACACTTCATAAACCTGATGCTCAAACGCGAACATATCACGCACCCACCTATAATAGTAAGTATATTACTTCGTCAATAACTGATTTCTTACCGTACGAAATAATACCGATCGAAAATCAGCGATGGGCATGCATGTCTCTGAAGTTCTTCTTTTGAGTCCTACCACTGTGTCCTAGAAAGAGACATGTAATCGGTGACACGTTAAAGAATAGAAAATCGATCCCAGCAACTAGCGCATGTTACTGTCACAATCAGTTTTGGTTCTACAGGTGCACTCAAGTATCCATGTTAAAACCTATACCCTCATTACGAATCGATGTACGACGTTACCTCTGAATGAGGTCGTTTTTTCTGGACAAGTACCGTGGTGATGATCGTAGGAATACATATTATCAGCCAAGGATGCAGCCTGGATAAAATCACTGAACTTTGAAAGTGATTTGGCTCAGGAACGTGGTATGCTAGCGCTATTTGTGACTCCATCACACCGCAACCAACTAGATAATTGATTATTTTTTGCAACGCATTCTGTCTCGAGACCATATCAGACGTTCCGCGATATATCCGCTGAGCTATAGTCAATGGCAGACAGTAGATGTGCTGATTGAGGTTGTAAGAAGAAAATTATACACTAATTTCTCAGATCTCTAACGTTACTCTACATGTTAATAATTACGTCCATTCAAATACATACTCACATAGGCTCACACCCACAAGTCAATCATATTTAACGCACTCTCATATCTCTAAACGAGTCACCTTTCTCGAACCTGTCTGCTACTGTAAAATTATGACCTGGTTTTATTAATCACGCCCTACACATCTCGCAGTCGCACCCATTTCTACAGATTTCCACAAGTGCTCGTTCCAATTTAAGTCCGAACTGAGCAGAATTCGGAGAAAGACATATTCAACACCTTCTGCAACCCGTGTAGAAACAGATCGAGCTGATTTACTGCAACAGGACCGTGTTGTGACCATGGAAATGCGCTCAATGTGGTACGCCCCCAAACTAGATACAAATACTACAGATCCACGTCCATTCAAATCAATCAGCACAAGAGATAAAAATTACGAACTATAAAAGCTCACACGAATTAGAAGTCACCAAGGTACCGATGCGAGCGCAATGACACATAGCGGCGGTCGGCCTCCAGGGCGAAGAAAGAGATTTCACAATACGTCCCCGGAATACTGCAGTTCCTTCTCTAAATCCTCGCACAAACGAAAAAATGGCTGACATCGAAGTAAGTGTCCAAGGAATAGAAAAGCAACTGGAATCACTGGACCTGACGGGATACCCATTCGATTTTACACAGAGTACGCGAAAGAGCTTGCCCCCCTTCTAACAGCCGTGTACCGCAAGTCTCTAGAGGAACGGAAGGTTCCAAATGATTGGAAAAGAGCACAGGTAGCCCCAGTCTTCAAGAAGGGTCGTCGAGCAGAAGCGCAAAACTATAGACCTATATCTCTGACGTCGATCTTTTGTAGAATTTTAGAACATGTTTTTTGCTCGCGTATCATGTCGTTTCTGGAAACCCAGAATCTACTCTGTAGGAATCAACATGGATTCCGGAAACAGCGATCGTGTGAGACCCAACTCGCTTTATTTGTTCATGAGACCCAGAAAATATTAGATACAGGCTCCCAGGTAGATGCTATTTTTCTTGACTTCCGGAAGGCGTTCGATACAGTTCCGCACTGTCGCCTGATAAACAAAGTAAGAGCCTACGGAATATCAGACCAGCTGTGTGGCTGGATTGAACAAACAGAACACCATGTTGTTCTCAATGGAGAGACGTCTACAGACGTTAAGGTAACCTCTGGCGTGCCACAGGGGAGTGTTATGGGACCATTGCTTTTCACAATATATATAAATGACCTAGTAGATAGTGTCGGAAGTTCCATGCGGCTTTTCGCGGATGATGCTGTAGTATACAGAGAAGTTGCAGCATTAGAAAATTGCAGCGAAATGCAGGAAGATCTGCAGCGGATAGGCACTTGGTGCAGGGAGTGGCAACTGGCCCTTAACATAGACAAATGTAACGTATTGCGAATACATAGAAAGAAGGATCCTTTATTGTATGATTATATGATAGCGGAACAAACACTGGTAGCAGTTACTTCTGTAAAATATCTGGGAGTACGCGCGCGGAACGATTTGAAGTGGAATGTTCATATAAAATTAATTGTTGGTAAGCCGGGTACCAGCTTGAGATTCATTGGGAGAGTCCTTAGAAAATGTAGTCCATCAACAAAGGAGGTAGCTTACGAAACATTTGTTCGACCTATACTTGAGTATTGCTCATCAGTGTGGGATCCGTACCAGGTCGGGTTGACGGAGGAGATAGAGAAGATCCAAAGAAGAGCGGCGCGTTTTGTGACAGGGTTATTTGGTAAGCGTGATAGCGTTACGGAGATGTTTAGCAGACTCAAGTGGCAGACTGCAAGAGAGGCGCTCTGCATCGCGGTGTAGCTTGCTGTCCAGGTTCCGAGAGGGTGCGTTTCTGGATGAGATATCGAATAATTGCTTCCCCTACATATACCTCCCGAGGAGATCACGAATGTAAAATTAGAGAGATTCGAGCGCGCACGGAGGCTTTCTGGCAGTCGTTCTTCCCGCGAACCTTACGCGACTGGAACAGGAAAGGGAGGTGATGACAGTGGCACGTAAAGTGCCCTCCGCCACACACCGTTGGGTGGCTTGCGGAGAATAAATGTAGATGTAGATGTAACTATAGATGTAGAATAGTGTAGCGTGCTGTAGCGAAGCATTCCTAGCGGTATAGCCCCTTCCTCACCAGCTCTCACCTCAAACTGCTACTGCTACTCCTGGTGTGTCTATGACACGATTCTGTTAAATATACAGACACCGCAGAGACCACTTAAAGTTTCATCACCTATACTCTAAGCGAATTATCGTATGAGACCTCCTTCTGGTCCTGCTTCAAACTGTTTTCTAACACCAGTTTGTACACTGCTTAAGATTTCTTTTTCTCCCACGACTTCGAGTCTGTGTCAGATTCTAAACTCACATTAAGACGTTCTGAACCACAACCTCTCACAGAAAACTATACATCATAGTGTGTAAATAATATTCTTACGGCGGATAGCATAACAATGGATCATTTTTGAATAAAACACACTTACATCATAAGGAAACTAGAAGAGTTTGACAGAGTTGTCGAGAGTTTCCAAACTACCATCCGAAAGTGATTGACAGCCTCTACATTTAAACTCATCTGCCACAGTGATGGAATAGATGATGGATCCGCAATTCCATTTCCACTCATTCCTCATACTGAACTCATGTACCCAATCACTGTTTCGTTGCTAGCAACCCCTGGAAGTTGCCGTCCATCCACGAAAACTTTTTCCCCAACTCAAACAAGCCATATCAGTCAATCATTATCTGCTTACCAACGCAGGGATGCGATGGAAAAGACACCATCCATGTACTCTAATAATAAACATGAAACTTTTACACTAACTTCAACACTGGCCAATCAGGTGACAGCATGTTTCCACAATTTCACTATCTTAGCTAAACCATCCATTCTCTACTTGGCGAGTATCATTGCGAACATGGATAGATGACAACTCAGCACGCCCGTTCACAGTTAATTCTCAAACACTTAAATCATCATAGTATACAAGACAGTGCTCTACATATTTCTAAGACCTCGAGCATAGTACTTAATTTACGATCCATCTCTCTGCGTATGGGAGTCACAGAGCATTCTCAACTCTAAATTATTGTTCTAGAGTCTCGTATCTGTACTTGGAAGGTATTGATAAGAGAGAGAGAACATAAACACAAGCACTCCTAAGACTACAACGTTCTGTACTTAAAAACGGGCTGTAATGCTATATCGCTATATTGTTAGATCTATTACCTTTCCGGCCTATCAGACATACATCCTTCTTCACAGTTTCTCTACGCTGAACTATCTTATCGAATCGTAAAACGAAAAAACTACTTCCGTAAAACATTTAGTTTGCATCATATGAGCACAATATAGCTTTGTGGAGACGTATAGTGTCCGCTGTTCACATCCGATTACAGTTCAGAAATTATACCATGCCTGCATCAGGCCTATATAAAATGATAGTAGCGGGGGATACCTCCTATAAGGCAACAGATAAAACGCATAGCAGCAGCATCCGATATGTGAAAATTACAAGTCAATCCGCCACTAACTCTGTAAACACAACATATGTCAGGTAAAAATGTACATGGGGATTGTAGCGCGTCACAAGCTCATACCGACAACTTAGTTATGACGCTGAAGTCTCGATTTTACACACACAAGATGCGACAGGTGCTATTGCATAAATCAAAGCTCGTGTCAAGTTTCTTCACACATGAGGTGGAAGTCCTCTGATGACAAACGGGTTTACCGTTAACGATCGCAAGTAGACAGTGCTTTAAAACATACGGAACACGTAGCAGTATTCCAGTGGAATGCGAGCCATGTCACGCGACTGATGCATCCGGACAGAACACTTGAAAATAAATTTACCTCCATCAGCTTATCCTTCTCTAGAACGAATCCGTCAGCCACTAAATCGTACCTCGTTACAACTGTATCTCAATCGATCACCCATTCCACTCTCTGTTATCCTTTAACGCAGATGAAAGTAAATTTAGAAATGAATAGTTCTCTGTCATTCCAAAAAACATCAAATACAGTAGCGTTTGTAACTGGTGCCTCAATAGACATACAGTATAAAGCTGCCTCAATGGGAAAAAATTGACGGCCTCCCTTGTTCCCTTTATTTCGATGTCCTCGTTTTCCCGGATTCCTCCTGTTGCCGCATACTTTGTCCCATATACAAATTGTTTGGGGCGAACCATATGATAGCAAAGTACTTCCTCAATTTCACCGCATATGTGTCTATATTCGATCAATTTATACCTATTCCCTAGTCATTTTTCGCAATTGAATCGATTTTAGGTAAGATCTATCCATGTGAGCGTGACAAAACATCTCGTTCTGTGTTCTAAAATTGATTGTAAATGTAGCACAGCTACCAACACCTAGCCCAAATGCACTGACCGGGAGGCATAATACAGCACTGTACTCGACTGTACCCAGTCACCTCCACATTCAGAGAGCATTTGCTATGCTTTCTGTATTGTAATTTTACTGTAGCAGACAGGTTCGAGGAAGCGGACTCGTTTAGAGATATGAGAGTGCGTGAAATATGATTGACTTCTGGGTGTGTGCCTATGCAAGTACGTATTTGAATGGAAGTAATTTCTAACATATAGAGTAACGTTAGAGACCTGAGAAATTAGTGTATTTTTCTTCTTACAACCTCAATCAGCACATCATCTACTGTCTGCCATTGGCTATAACTCAGCGGATATATCGCGGAATGTCTGATATGAACTCGAGACAGAATGCATTGCAAAACATAATCAATTATCTAGTTGGTTGCGGTGTGATGGAGTCGCAAATAGCGCTAGCAAACTACGTTCCTGAGCCAAATCACTTTAAAAATTCAGTGATTGTATCCCTAGGCTGCATCCTTGGCTGATAATATGTATTCCTACGAAGGCTATCATGTTATGTCCAGAAGGAAGACTGTATTGGGCGATATTTTCGTAAACAGGTTCTGTTGAGGTGGGAATTTTGATGTATTTGATAATGTGGAGAGAACTTTGCGGGTTTAATAGTCAATTCAATTTAGTGATTTATGTAAAATAACCGCTGGAAGTCTGAGAAAGAATAGGTGGATGGTGCTTCGAAACTAGCTGCATCAGTAATTCGGCGAGTAAATTGGATTAGAACAAATGATAATGTTGGATTCATTAACATGCTTTGTGCTGGTATATGAGAACCTCTACATAGCTGTGCGAACATTTGCGTATGTTGAGAGCAGGATTGGTATAACGTGATGGGGTTAGGCCTCCGAGGAAGACTGCATTGACGTTATAGTGCGTTATTTTCGTAACGAGGTTCTGTTAAGGCATGAATTTATATGCATAAAAGCTGAGAGAATACGAAAACTAGTACAAAAGCGCACATTAAGTATTTCTGGGGAGGCTATGGTATTTACTAGAGTTAGACTTGGTTATTATTTTAGATAGCAATGTGAGTTGAGTATAAGAATAACATTGCTAGATGCGTTTGCAGTGTTATGTAGCTATGCATTTTTTTGCGGAGAGGTTAGGTTAGTGGAGGTAGCCCAATTGATCTTCTTCCCGCCAAACTTCAAACTTCCCACCAAAATCCGTCATCTTAATTGACGTCACTGGGGGAGGGGGGGTCTGTGACGTCACGGACGACATCTTGGATGACGTCACAGGTGGTGTGTCTGTGACGTCACGGCCACCATCTTGGAATTGGGGTAGTGTCCCCTTTCTGCCACTACTGTTATGGGCTTAGGTGCACAAGTTTGTTTTCAGGTAGTGGCAGGGTTGCAAGCATTGCCAGTGCTGAAAGTCTATTCCCTGACAATGTGCTTTGAAGAAAGGTTTTTATCCTTTTCATTGATGAGAAACAAGATTCAGATTCGAAACTGGAAGATTCAGATTCAACTCTTCTAAGGGGAATTGTTATAATTATTCTTATTAGTTCACTGAACTACATAAAAGTGTCTAGATCCGAGTTGTTGTCTAGTAGAAGTTGCAACATTGCAACAACGCCAACTGCAAGTTGAAAGTCTGTTCTGCTGTAGACTACTGCTTGCTCCATTCTCAGTTGTGCCTTCAGTAACCATAGGTACATTCCAACAGTAATGTCAAGTTCTCTCTCATGAAAATTTGTCAAAAATAAAGAACTTGAGCTTATATCTATCAATTCTGATCATTCGTGAATAAAAATCTTTCATTCATATGAATTATTATGGAATCACAAACCTCTTTCCAACTGCTGTTTTTGTTTTCTGATTGTCTTTTCTTCTGATTTTTTTCTTCACAAGATGAAAATTCTTCAATGGCAGTATCTCTTATTCCTGTAATTATATCTTCAAACACAAATAAATATTTTCTAGCGGTTTTTGCTTCAAGATTCTGATGTAGTTTCATAAAGAGTATGTCTGCATGTGGCATGATACTATGAAAACATTCTAGCCAAAATAAGAACTCAGGGTGTTTCAAATGTGATAGGAGGCTGCAACTTTCCCCTCTGGTTTTGTCACCTTCATTATTTCTTTTAAACACTTGATCAGACTTTCTTTGACCTCTTTAACTTTGTTAACTGTCTGAATGTTAAACACTCAACTTGTAACTGCTGTTCATGGTAGTCTAATTTGCATAACACTGTCTAGCACACTTGGTCTTTGTGACCATTGGAGAAAAATGTTGGGAAGCCAGAGAGATTAGAAAAGATTTGCTTATAGATGCAGCATTTTACAGGACCAGATTAAACTGATGAGGGTAGCAGTGCATACACTAATCCCTATGATAAATCTGCTTAACCCTTGGCTGAACACCATTAAACGCATCTATCCTGCTGATGTCACATCCACTGTCAAAGCAGTGGATCTTTCTACATTGTCAATACACACTTCATATGCGCTGCCTTATGCACATAGTAAATTTCGTTCTATACACTTCCATACGGTTCAGTTTTCAACCCCACAATTTCTCAATATCATAGAAAGCCATTACAGCTCCGTAAAACTGTTCAGACTCATAGTTGCAAAAATTGCTAATTAGAAGGTGCAGCAATTTTTCACGTATACGCAATATGAAATGCATGCATCCCACAGCATACACTAAAGCATTTCTGGTATCACTAAGTGCAAAATTACAGTACAAAGGTTCTTTCTTGAACCACAGATTGTGCCCATGAACTACTGGTGAGATTTCAAGAGAAAGAGGTTACATTATAAAGCACACACACAACATGTCTGCTACAACAAGACACAAATACCTCAGATCAGAAGCAAAAGAAACAGATGTGCTACACCACTTAGAGGTTAATATAAATATTCCACTTCAACAGATATACAATACACTAATAACACAGCTATAAAATCATTTGCTGGAATATCTTATTCATATCCTTCCACTGAGCCAGGTGGGGTGTTAATGATGCCTCCATTTTTTTCTGTCTTGGTATACTAGACCTTAGTATAGTTACAGAGGAAGGTTGCTTTTGTTGTCATGACACTGAGTTACCACTCAGGTAGACACTCTCCTCTACCACCAGAAAACAATTCTTCAATATTGTACAATGGTTTCTCTTTTAATTTACATATAAAATGTTATTTTCACATACTAGTATGCATGGGATTTGACGCTGTGTGAAGTGTTCAGTTTCTTTTGTTCATAAAGCTGATTTCGGCTATACAGTGCACAGATTGTTTTGTGGTGAAATAAACAGTTTCTGTCTTTGGGCAATTTGATTTCAAATTATTATTTTTGATCCATGTATACGAATGCTCGTTAGCTTGTGTCCCATGTGCTGCAACGTAAATGTGGCTGTTCTGGCCTCCAGTGGTAATGGTTCGTGGGGTGCATGTGCAAGTTTTCATTGCCTGTAGTAGATGCTAAATCTACCAGGTGGCTATAATTAAACTTTCCCTAGTTAACACATTATAACACGAAAACTAATTACTGTAGGAGTACCAAAGTTGGTAGCATTAATGTCAAGGCCATGGGGAAGAAAAATAATTCAGAATCAATTCAACTGAAACACTTTCAATGTGCTGCTACAGTGCATCATACCATTACATACGCCGGCCGGAGTGGCCGAGCGGTTCTAGGCGCTACAGTCTGGACCCCCGATACCGCTACGGTCGCAGGTTCGAATACTGCCTTGGGGATGGATGTGTGTGATGTCCTTAGGTTAGTAAGGTTTAAGTAGTTCAAAGTTCTAGGGGATTGATGGCCTCAGAAGTTAAGTCCTATAGTGCTCAGAGTCATATGAACCATTACATACCAGTTTCATTACTGATACAAAAGGGGCTCAATAGGCACCCATCAGTGTCCAGATGAATCTTACAGCATAGGTTTGCGTTCTGCACAGCAGAACGAATCATGTCCATAGGTATGCTGGCTACCTCTCTTGATATGCTGCATTTCAGATCAGCACATATGTGGATGTTCTCCTGGTAAACCCTGTCCTTCAGGTAGCCCACAACCAGAAATCACAGGGAGTGAGATCATGTGATTGGCTGATAATTCGATCGTTTCCAAATGTGTTTCGCAGAAGCAGGTGAAATTCACAAGGGATGTGCAGTGAGGACCCATGTCGCATGAAAACTGTTGTGTTCAATGTGTCTCTTTCCTGTAGGGCGGGTATGATGTGCTGTTGAAGCACATGGAGAAAAACACTGACTAGTCACACTGAACGTCTTTGGTCCTTGAGCGCCAACCTGTTCAAAAATGAATGGGCCAATGATGAACATAGCCGTGAAGCCACACCATGTGGTGTTGTGCTCACCATACAGGAGAATTTCATGCACAGTGACTAGAGGTGAAGCTCATCACACTCGGCAATTCTGTGTGTTCACCTCAACTGCCGGAGGAAAATGATTTTTGTCTGCCCATGGAATGGTCTGGGGCCAGCTCTCGTCATCTACATTCTTTGCGAGAAAGTGGAGAGCGAAGTCAACACGTCGTTGTCCGTCTTGTGGTGCAAGCTACTTTACGATGTAAATCTTGTACAGATACCATCTAAGAATGGTTCAGAGCACCTTCTGTACGGAGGACTATGGGATGTTCAACTGTCGTGACACAACACGCGCTCTGCCTGACAATCGCGAATTGAGTATAGCGTTGTCTGCCATAGCAACAGAGATTTCATCAAACATCACTGGTTCAACCGGTCGTTTTCTCTTCCTGGAGGGACGCCCAGTTCTCCAGTTGATTCGAACTTCTTCGTCATGCTCCGCGCAGCAGGCGGAGAAAGAGGATTCTTCCATAATCCTTTCATCTGCCGATATTCTGGAATTGTAGCTGCAGCAGTACTGTTGTTTTGGTAATAGAACTTCACCAATAATGCCATGCTCCTTTTGTCCAAGTTCATGTTAATCAGTCAACAAGTGCACTGCGACTGTTCGTGTATGTGTGATAATGAATCACGATGACTGATTACGGCACCTGGTGGCCATAGCTGGAACTGGTCGGTGGCGCTCCGCCGCATGGAAATCATGCTCCACATACCCCGTAAATTAATGCTACCAAATTTGGGACTCGTACGCTAATTAGTTTCCGTGTTATAAAGTTTTAAATATGGAAAGTTTAATTGTAACCACCCGGTATGTCATTCGGGGGATTTAATGTTTTGTCCAAGGATGCTAGAATTTTGTTTTGTTTTCATTGCAACATCAACAAAGAAAATATCTTTGGGGCCTGTCAGATGCAGAGTTTGACCAGTGTTGAATAGTTGTTGCTCTGTGTATTGTGTGGGGTGTTGTGTAGGATGGCGAAACGTCCAGTCTGTGGGACGATGCCCAGCTTATTAAACAATTCTGTTGAAGATAAGAATTTTTCGAAGATAGATATTACGACCGAAGAAGTGAGAAATATAGAGCTGTTAATTTAGTATGTGCACAGTGTTTAACTTGCGACTGTTCTATATCACATCGTTTTAACTGTTGCAGTTTGTTATTGGAAGATCATTACAGTCGTCTTTCGTGATCCCCGATCCAACACTGTCAAGGCGACATTGTACATTTCGGTACTCAGGCGAACAGTGGAGTGTCACAGATGAGGTATGAGCTGTACAAATGTTATTAGTACAATATGGTTTATTACCTGAGAATTTTTATGTTTACTCATAGTGATCGGGAGGATTCACCATATTCTTCCACCCTGTCAGTTTGAATTGTTAACATAACTGTATCTTCAACGGCGGTGCTATGGACCCACTGATGCAGTTGTCCAACATTGGAATATTGTTAGCGTTATATACGCATTTCTTTCATTGCATTTGATAAGATCTCCGTATAATAATTTGGACAACTTTTCTATATCCCACGGGTAATTTATGATATACATTTGAAATCGCAACTGCGTTGTCACCCACTCTGATGGGTTGGTTATCAGAGTGTGTTATAACTCTTTCAGTCATTTTTGTGGCATAGTTAGATTCGTCAAAGTGAAGTGCTGATCATTTTTTCATCTGGCGTTGGTTAACCTCTCTGTTACTCTCGAACTGCTGTTGATGATTACAACTTATTTCTTCTGTGAATAAATGTATTGTGTGGCTGTGATTGATATTCCTAATTGTTAAAACAGTGTCAGAAAGATATAAATGTGTTATCTTCCCAAATAATTCTAATTGTTTTCTTTCGTGCAATTAATGCTTTCTGCCCAAGAAAATTTACCCTAAGTATTATAATGTAGGAGTTCGGTGAATGAAATGATATCAAAAATTTATTGTTTATTATGTCGCCAATGTCTGCAGTTCTGATGGCAAAAGGAACTTAATCGAATTGTTTTATCAGGCCTGTTTTACAGTTTTTTTAATCTAAAATTTCATTAATATGCAGTCCAAGGATCTAGAAATTTATATGCTGTTTATTATTTTTTATTGGTAAACTACATTCATGGTACATGTTAATATTGACAGTGCAAATGTGGATAAGCTATGTTTTTTCCAAAGTTTAACGCTGCTCCACTGTACAGACTTCAACAGAAACTTCATACAAGCTACTGTTTTCTGTATGGATGTTTCTTGATCCATTTGGAAATAACGCTTGTATCATCTGCAATTTTGCCTCTTAATTCAAGTAAAATGGTTGAACATCAACAGCAATGGGCCCTTGCTCGAACTGTATGGGATGCCCATTGTGGTTTCTCCTCACAAAGAGACTAGCCTATGTCATCCCTATTAGTATTACTGAAGTATCCTATAGTATACGTTTCAGCAACCTCATTTTCAAATAGGAACTAAACCCCCCCTCGTTGAACCATGTATTCTATGAAATATTCATGTGGATAATAGAATATAATCATTAACCCAATCAAATGCCTGTGATTTATCACAGCAGATTCCCATTGATTATATGTAATCATTATAGTTTTTCTTGTTTGCGTAGCGAAAGTATAAGTAGCTCTCTCGGCAATGCTTGAGATACATAAGCTGTGATTAAGCATCTCATATTCTTATAGGGAGCCAAAATGGCATACTTTAAAATATCTAGGGAAACTACCATGAACTAATTATGTGACTGAGAACATATCAAGGGTCAATGGAGGTGTCCGATCCCACCTGTCCCTTTGACCCGTGACATAAGGGTGTTGCGGTGTGTAATATCATTATGGTGCCAAGTTTAGTTTATGAGTTGGTTGTGTTTGTAGATGTCGTCTTGTTGTGTTACGGTGCAGAGTTTACTTTGAGTTGGTTGCGTTTGTAGAGGTCATCTTGTAAGGCTTCTTTCCCTGTTTCCCTTTTAAAAATACTTCTTATTGATTTAATTTTTCACACCTCTTCTTCAATTTCTGGTAACATGTATGTGATTTGCTACAGCTTTGTTTAAAATGTTATAGGCCTAGTACTGATTATAATGTGAAAGTAGGTCTGCTTTAGGATTCTTACTTGCTCTGTCTGGTCGGTGGGTTCCTCTTATTTGTTTGAAGATCTTTTAATGTCTGTAATGATATGAGGTCTATCTGAAGACTTCCTAGTATTGCATCTAACTTAGGGTAATCACTGAATGAAAACAACACACAAAGAAAGAAAACTTACTATCTTTTGGAGTAGCCAGATGAGAGAGGTTTTCTTTTCTTTTTTTACTCTAGCTTGAAAAAGAATTACTCTCAGAGCTAGCAAATTTTCTTTATTATTGCATGGCATATCCACTACGTAACGCATCTGGTGAGCTGTCTCCTTTAATCTAAAGGTATTTACGTTCTGTTGAAATTTTTGGGAAGAATTACTTTCATAAATGGTTACAAACTTATTCATTAATATGTTGAGTTTACAGCTGGTATCAGCCTCATTAGAAACTTCATCCCACTCAACATTTTTTAAGCTGTCCTTAAAATCTTTCATTGTTTGGTCATTTATCACCCTCATTGTTTTGACTGTTTTTGGACTGCACGTATTACTAAGTTATGTAATGTGAGAAAATGTTCTATACAATCTGACAATCCATTTGCTATGGGGAGAGGGCGGAGGGTGGGCATGCATTTGCTTAACCTCTGCTTGTCCTGTGAATATATTATCCATCTGTTTACTACCATCCTCAGCTATGTAAATAAGGTAGCTTCTGACACAGAATTATATGTGGCTGACTTGTCTAGATAAATTCCTTGTCAGATTACTTTAAAAAATTTACATTGGAATCATCACAAATCAATAATCCCTTCTTTCTTTCTGTCTGTAAGGCATCATGGTTTTTCACAGTAGTTTCCTGATCCGGTGATGACATGGGTACTGTAACAGTAACTTTCAGGCATCCATTCTGGACAGCAATATGGAACTTCAATTTTGAAGATCTCAGGTGTTAACTGTACCTTTGTCTTTAGTGTGAGTCCTTAAATGAATTCACAGTTGCAGGTGTGTCTGTTTATATGCTGAAATGATTAAAGCATGTGATTCAGAGATACACTGTGAAGTGAAGTGTGCATGGATCAAAGATAAGGCAACCAGCACAAGTTGTAAATAAAACCTTGACAATTAATTCCAAAACGGTGAGGCTGCGCACACAGTATCTTGACTTTCCCAAATAAAACCCAACAATCTTGTGTTGGCTGAACATTGTATGTTTCTACTTGCCATTCAGTGGGTTATGCGAAATTCAGAATACTGGCCACAGCTTCAGTCTGTTGGAATTCAGTGGTCAAGGAAGCTACGGTAATACAAGTGGCAGACATTCTGGTCAGCTGAGACAAAGGCTTCCATCTCAACAGTTTATGGAGACCATTCTTTTCACGTCTACACTTCGAGCGAAATTTTTTTTCTGAGTCTCTGCGTCCTGGTATTACAGCACCTGCCATCCATTATAATAATTAACCATCAAACTTGTAGGCCTGTGGATTTGCTTGTCTTGACATGTGCTAGTTTTATTAGAGATGCATAAATTTTGTGTATGATTGGCAATGTTGTGCTGTCTTATTTGTGAAGCATGTGAATGTTGCTCCACACTTTGTCTTTCAGTCATTTGATTTTAGCATATCAGTGTATAAACAGATGTGCGTGGACACAGATGAAGTATTGCTGTCCTGGATGCAAACCTGAAAGATGATGAAATATTGTGACCCCTGGGAAACTGTCAAGAATTACAAAAATTATCTTGTCCAATATTAAATCAAAAGACATGCTTCTGTAATCTGGTTTGTACAGAATTTACTTATTTCTATATTCTTGGATTTACATTAATTTTTGAATGAAAGTGACAACCCTCCCTCAATCTATGTTGATTCTTCATCAATTTACAGCTAGTTTGTAAGCATTTACTGTCCTACTAGTTATGTTGAGAATGACAAAAGACATCAGTTTCTTTCAAACACCTGAGGTCTTCCAAACAGGCTTAACAACTCATTTACTGTACTTTTGTCTCCCTGTTATTCTTGTGAAATAAGTTAGCTTCCCACTTCCATCTACTCTTCTGTGATAACATCTACATGACTACTACGCAAGTCACACTTAAGTGCCTTGCAAAGGATTCGTTGAACCACCATACTATTTCTCTACCGTCCCACTCCAGAGCAGCACATTGGGAAAATGAATACTTAAATCTTTCTGCACAAACTTTGCTTTCTCTTATTTTATTAAATTGGTCTTTTCTCTCTATGCAAATAGTCCTCGACTAAATATTTTTGCATTTGAAAGAGAACATTTGTGATTCAAATTTTGTGAAAATAGCTCACCAAAACAAAAAATGCCTTTTGCTTTAATGATTGCCACTCCAACACGCGTGTCATAGAAATAAAAAATAAGCTGCTCTCCTTTGAACTTTTCAGTGTCATCCGTTAATCTTATCTGTGCCAGAATACTCCAGAGCTTGGGGGCTCAGCATTCATTTGCTAAGTATGGGCTTGGCGACCCCGTTGCGTGTCTTGACTGACTTGACTGCCTGGATTGCGAGGTTGGTAAAAACCTCTATAAAAACGTCTAAATCTTAAGGTGAGCTGCGTGCCGATGAGATGCATGGTTTTGGAGGTGCAACAGTCGTTAGCGGGCAACTTCTGGGGAACCTGCCACACATCAGTTGTATAAGGCTTACCTAGGCATGTGGGGCTCTGTCTATGTGACTTCTATTTTCCTAGCTGCTCTTCGGACTGAGATGGATCCTTCGATGTTTTCTTTTCCTTATTCCAGCGGAAAGGGTAGATCGCAGATGGGTACCAACACCCAGTTAAACAAGAGGGCCCATGTAGCAAGTCCTCCTGATTCTAAACTTATTCAGAGTGGTGGTATTTTTAGTGACAGAGCACATTCTGCTGGCTTCATAGTCGAGCGGAAAGAGGGTAGTTTTGTAAAGGTTTCGTGTCGTCCTGTATCCGAAAGGGCTTAAGGGGAATCTGTGGCTCTTTAAAGTCAGTCAATCACTTGCGAAATGGAACATTGTTAGTGGAAACTTCTAATTCCCAGCAAGCAGTTAACCTCCAAAAAGCTAGATGTCTTGGAGAGTTTGCAAGAGAGACAGAACTGGGGATTATGCAAGACAGACAGAACTGCTCAAGACCTTGAGGTACAGCAAAGGTGTTTTGACTTCCAGGGATGTAGTTGACCTTCCCAGAGAAGAACTGAAAAATGAGTGGGCCCAAGGAGGCACTGTTGATGTACAAAATATAATGAAAAGGGTGGATAGTAATCTAGTGGAATCAGACACTCATACTTACGTTCAACAGCACGTAACTTCCAGAGCATGTTGAAGCAGGTTTACTTCACCTCAGAGTGCAGCCTTATTTCCCAAACTCTAGGCACTGTTTTAAGTGCCAGCTCTTCGGATGTAAGGGAGAAGCCACTTGTGGCAATTGTGGGAAGCCTGCCCATGAAGGAGTTGGTTGTTCATCTCCTGTGAAATGTGTCAACTGCTCTGGGGATCACTGTGCCTGGAGAAGGGACTGCAGTGTCTTTCTTGAAGAAAGGAAGATATAGGAAATAAAAACCTCTAATTGTACGGAGAGACCAAAACGACCTACAATGCCATGCAACCTCCTACGTTCGCTACGTCCTTTGTGTCTTTTTCTTAAACAGCCTTGCCACCTGCATCTGCCAGTGCACTTTTCCTGCTGCCCATACCTCCACCTAGGACTTCGGACAAGGATGTGGTTGCCACTGTTGTGGAGCTCCCTGCTCCTACAAAGTTTCAGGCTGCTCCACCATCCATTGCTGATACTATCACAGCCACAGTTGTGACCCCAAAGCCCACTCAGGGCAAAATATCCCAGAAAAAGCATCAGCCATTGACAGAACTGGGAAGTCAACCGTCCAACAATGTCAAACTCTCAGACAAATATCTTGATTCTTCATCAGAGCTAATGGATCTTGATGTTGGACTGGGGCAGGAATCTTGCCCCAAAGCTGAGCACCACAAGCAGTAGGTTCCCCTCCCAGGTGGAAAGACAGAATGAAAGTGCAACCCCCACGATAAATGGCTCCCATCCTTCAGTGGAATATAATGGGTTAAGGACACATGTAGAGGAACTGAAGCTCCTCACACACAAATGTCCAGTATGCTTGTGTTAGTAGGAAACACATTTTAAAGCATCTGATGCCCTCATCCTATGGGGCTATACAGTCTGTTGCAAGAATGACCTGGCTGGGGAAAGGGCCAAGGGAGGAACTACTGTGTTTGTAAATAACTCACACCATTCATCTGCTCTCCCCTTAGCTACTAACCTGCAAGCAGTTGCAGTTGAAATTCTTGCTCCTTGTATTTACCTCCGTCTGATGCAGTAGACTCTCAGGTTGTCACCAGTCTTATGGAACAACTCCCCCACCCATATCTCCTCTTGGGGACTTCAATGATCGTCGTGTCTTGTGGTGCTCAACCTCCACTTTCTCTCAGGGTTGGGTTTTGGAGAGCCTCATGACGTGCCAAGAGCTGTGCAGCCTAAACATTGGTTCTTCCAATCATTTCTGTGCTGCTGCTGCTGCTGCTGCTGAGTCATTCTCAGTCATTGACCTATCTCTCAGCTCTCCAGTCGTTGCAAACTCTGTTCAGTGGGAAGTATTGCTGACCCAGTGAACGCTTCCCACTCCACATTAACCTACTGGACGGAGGATTGTTTCAACAGAACGCACTGAAACAGATGGTCAGCAGGGCTAACTGGATGCATACCTTGGGGGGAGTGATAAGTGCTGTTAAGCGATCCAGGATGGATGTGCAGCTGTTTGACTGTTTACACCCCCCGCCCCCCTCCCCGGCCCCAGAGGCTCTGTATTCAGTTGCTGGATATGGGATTGGCGACCCTGGGTTCCTGAGTGGAGGCTGGTAAGTGCCCCCTTGTGAAGGGGACCCCCAGTTGGAAGGATCACACCATCGGAGAAGCTGGCAATCGTGGGGGATTTTCATGCAATGAGTCGATCATTATCTTTGCAGACCACATCTACCAAATGTAAATGGAATGAACCTCCAGATTCAAAGACCCTCCCAGCTTCACCACAGTTCCTTGTGGTTCCACGTACTGAAGACAGTCAGTCCTTTGCAATGGTAAATCCGTTTTTAATTCACAAAGGTGTTGATGCAATTGCCGGCTCTGTGAGATCCTGCTTTCGGTTACGGAATGGCACTTTGCTTTGGAGACTACTTCTGATTCTCGAGCACAACAACTGCTTGCTGTTTCACTGCTCCACGGCTATCCTATTCATGTCGAGGCCCACAGACCTCCGAATTCTTCTTGTGGTATTATTTACACTAGATCGTTCGACTGTCTTAGCTAGGTGGAAATCCAAATATACCTCTCTGATCAGGGTGTCATTGCCGTCCATCAGGTGATGAAAAAGATAGATGCCTGCTCAGTGTCCACACGCTCTCTTTTTCTCACCTTTGACAGAGTGGTGCTTCCGTCTATGATCAAAGCGGGCTGTGAAGTTATCACAGTCCAAACGTTCATTCCAAACCTGATGTGCTGCTACCAGTGTCATCGTTTCGACCACATACGAATGTCTCGATGACACCCAGCGAAGTTTGTAACCTGTGGTAGGGATGCGCACGAGAGCTATTGTCTGCCTCCTCTTTCCCACTGTATTAACTGCAATCTCGACCATGCCTCCTCCTCTCGAGATTGTCCCATATATCTCGAAGAGCAGGTTGTCCAAGAGATCCGGGTAAAGGAAAAAGTACCTTACCTGCTCGCTCGCAAGTTACTGGCTAGTCATAAACCCTGTGTTCTACCATCTGGCACTTACGGTACTGTTCTTGCTACATCTGGCTCCACGAAGGACGTGGCCATGCAGACATGCGACCTCAGGTTCAGCACTGAGGTTGTGAAATCACCTAGTGTCATGATAACATTGCTGCCTCCTCATCCAGCTGTGCAACAAGCCATCATACTCTCGCCCCATGGGGAGAAGTCACTAGCTACACAAATGGCAGGCAGGAAAGGACAAAAGGGATACTCCTGTGAGGACTTCGTACATCCTTCTAGCCGACCAACACCTGAGCCTTCCTCTGCTAACCGGAAGGGCTCAAAGATGTTTTCCCCTTTGCCAACTCAAAGATCCTCTTTGATGGTGTCGCCACGTGAAACCTGTGCCCAACTGACCTCCGCGTCGACGGTGCGCACCACCAACTGTTTTTCTGCACTGGACTCTGCAGGCCAACAGCAGAAGAAAGCCGACACTTATGTAGACTTCATGGAGCAGGATCCTCCTGCCTCCGTGCCCTGTAGCAGCGAGCCTTTGCAGTATGGCACTTGGCAGCCACTGAGGTGACAGCCCTTCATTTTTTCATCGTCACGAGTCTCCTCCAATGGAATGTTAGCTTCCTTCGATCCAACAAAGAGGATTTACGGCTGCTCTTTGAATCGCAGTGTCCACTTGTTCTCTGCCTTCAGAAAACAAAATTGCGTCCTCACGACTGCGTTGAGCTTTTGCATTTCTTCCCAGTCCTTTTTGATCTTGCCCCAGAGGTCAGCAATCCATCTCATGGGGGAGTCATGCTGCTGGTATGGGATGATTTTCATAGTCAACCCATTTGCCTGACTACCCGTCTTCAAGCTGTTGCAGTTATCCTTTTCCTTCCTCACTTGGCCTTTTCCCTTTGTACCGTTTACATCCTTCCATCTTTCAATGTCACCAGGGCAGACTTCCTCCAGCTTATTGGGCGGGTACTTCACTCCTTTCTACTGCTTGGTGACTTTAATGCACACTATTCCCTTTGGGGTTCTCCAAGAACTTGTCAGAGAGATGTCCTCTTGGCTGACCTTCTCAATCAACTTAACCTCTTCTGCCGTAACTAGGAGCACCCATGTTCCTTTCAGACTCCTCGCGCACGTATTCCCATTTGAACCTATCCTTCTGCACAGCCCCGCTTGCCCATAGTTTGGAGTGGTCTTTTCTCTCTGACACATACTCAAGCAACCATTTCCCATGTGCTATCTGTTTGCTGACTCCTACCCCACCTACATGCGCACCCATTTGGTAGCTTCTTCAGGGTGTATACGATCCGGGAAAAACCTGGGAATTTTTTCATCCGGGAGAAAACCGGGAAAAACTCTGGAATTTTTCAGAATTTCGGGAATTTTTCATTGTTTTAGCTTTCAGTTAAATTTTTGTAATTTTGACTGATAAAAATTGATTCTGTTGCAAAGAATGTTACTGTATCCTGCTACTGGAAAATGATACTGCAGCAATAAAATATGAACGAGAGGAAAAAAATAAAACTTTAGTGGCAAAGGAAATGCGCTATTTGCAACAACAAAACACCGCGCACGCATAAGCGTGTGCAAACAGCAAAAGTATGTCAAAGGCCTTAGGACAAAGACTATGTAATACTTCGTAGCAATAACCTGCTTTCTATGAGCGTAATGCCACAACGGCTTACATTAGGTTCGTTTGACCAGTTGTCAGCGGGCTCTTGCGCATGCCCAGTTGACTCGCGTATGAGCAATACCTTCTCCTGCTTCCCGCTACTTGAAGTGTGGCTGTTGGCTGTATCGGCAGTAAGCAGCAAGCAGCCAAATGCTAACAAGAAACATTTTTCTCGCGCACCATAGCGTGCCAGATTCGCGCATGCGCAGAGTTTTCTGCGTTGTAGTGGGAAGGGGGTTAGTCTCCACCTGACCCCTGTTTGCGTTAAGTGATTTCGCTATTTTATCTTCGTTTACAGCTCCCACTTCAAATGAAAACAAAATGGATTTCTGCGGCCGGGAGCTATCAGTTGAATTATAATACATTCACATAATTACGGAAGGCAAAAATATATTATTAGTTTCAGTTTTCTGATTTTATTTTATTTCCAAATTGTTAGCATTCAAGCATTAATCGCCTTGCAGAACAATGAAGTTATTTTTGTCAGTTTGCTAAAGAAATTGGCTTTATTAATCTTTCCACTGAGGCAATTAATTTATTTGAAACGAAGTGTTTCGTTCCACAGTATTGGCTAGTTCCAATTGTTCGCTGAATTTCAAGTGCACGTTTTCATCTTCTGCCATGTATGGCATTATGCCATAATAAAAAACCAAATATGACATAGTACAGTATTGGTACTCCAAGAATATTTACACACCAAAAACCACACTGAAAAGCTTAATATCAGAAGGGACCTACTTCACTGTGAATCTCGAAAAAACCAGTGATCACTTCAAGCCGAATTATGCATTATGGTTTACAAAATTCCGATGCTCTTGGAGTATCCTCTGATGTCCTGCTTCTTCTGTGGCGTAATGTAAGCTCTCTTAGTGCTTTGCACATATGAACATGCGGGCTTCCTACACCACTGCAGCTGCGCACGCGCAATAAGGCCTGTTTTCTGGCGCTGTCTGGCAACTGGTAAATTGAACCTATTTCTCGGGATGGTATTGTGAACGCTGGTTCGAAAAGCGTTACTTTCAAAGTAAATTTCTTTTTACAGAAGATGAATTATGTTAACTGTGAGGAAGTGGGATGAATTTCTTAAATCACAGAGCGTTTAAAACTGAACACTTTGAGGACCAGCCACGTAGAAGACGAGGCATTTATGATATTATTTTAAATTTACTGGCACATTAGTGTGATGTATCTTAAAGTACAACACACACAAACTAGATCAGTATTACATGTGATAGCATAGCTTCTCTTGTAGCTTATTAATCATCGATACCAATATTATATGTGAAAGCTTAGCTTTTCTTGTAGCTATATTATGTATGTTAATGTAAACCATTAACTTTTCCTCTTTGTGTATTCACGCTACATAGCAATGGTCTTGCTATTGGCTGACTACATCGCGTGTCCTATGCTCTGAATATCTGCTGTCATCGGCTGGCGACATCACGTTGCATGAGATATGACTGGCTTATAAAAGGACATCGCAATCTCGATTTCAAAGCTCCGGAAGCTAACGTGGTGTGTTTGGTGCAATTCGAATTTATACTTTCGTAATACGAAAATATGCAGCGTGTATGTTGCTGCACATCAGAGGTCTTTCCAAAACATCTCTCCTTTTTTGTTTTCATCAAAAGTCTCCCCAAAACTTCTCCCCCCCCCCCCCCCCCCCCCCCCGTTTTTTTTTCCTGGGAAAACCGAATGTCACTTAGTATGGAAAAAGTGTATTTTCGCCCGGGAAAAAGTATGTTTTTTAAACAGGATATCTGGGAATTTTTTTTCCTTGTCCACATATACACCCTGTTCTTAAGGCTGACTGGAGGCTTTACTCCTCCCTGATGGCCTTCGATGAACATTTCCCCAGTTGTGATGACCAAGTAGAATATCTGCCTTCCTCCATCGGAAACAAGTGGAGGAGGTTCAGGTGATAGCCCTCTCTTCTCAGAATCATGAGTGCTACAATGCCACCTTTACTGTGAGGGAGCTAGATCATGCTGTCAAATCATCCCAATCCCCCGCCCCAGGGCCAGACGCTGTTCACATTCAGATGTTGCAGCACCTTTCTTTTGCGGGCAAGCACTTTTCTGCTTTATATGTACAATCGCATCTGGGCAGAGGGCATATTTCCCAAATGCTGGCATGAAGCCACTGTCGTACCCATATCTAAGCCCGATGTGGACAAACACCTTCCATCTAGCTGCTGCCCCATTTCTGTCACCAGCTGTGTTTGCAAGGTGACGAAACATATGATTCGTGTTCGAGTGGCATAGTGGCTAAAGTCTTTCAAATCTCTGCTGTTCTGCAGTTGACCATCTCATCACTTTGTCCACCCATGTCATGAATGATTTTCTGTGGATATCCCAGACTGTGGCCATGTTGTTAGGTTTGGAGAAAGCCTGTGACTCCTGCTGGAGGACTGGTATCCTCCATACTCTCTACACGTGGGGCTTCTGTGACTGCCTGCCCCATTTCCTTCAGGAATTAATAAAAGGTCGAGTTTTCAAGGTACGTGTGGGTTCTGCCTTGTCGGACACCTTTATCCAGGAAAGCAGTGTGCCTCAGGCTTCTGTCCTGAGGACAGTGTCGTCCTCTTTGCTGTCGCCAGTAACCCTATAATGGCCTGTCTCCCACCAGGCATATCCGGCTCCCGTTTCATTGACGATTTTGCCATCTATTGCAGTTCTCCACGGACCTGTCTCATTGAGCGGTTTCTTCAGTGATGTCTTGTCTGTCTTTACTCATGGAGCATCGACAGTGGCATTTGTGTTTCCACTGACAAAATCATTTGTATGAATTTCTGGTGGCACATTTGGTTTCTTCCATCGTCTTTACATCTTTGGCCTGTTGCCCTTCCGTTCATTGAAACTATGAAATTCCTGGGACTCATGCTCAATAGGCAACTTTCTTGGTCCTCCCATGTGCCTTACCTGGTAGCCCACTGTATGCGAACCCTCACTGTCTTACGTGTCTTCAATGGTACTTCCTGGGGTGCAGATGAAACCACCCTCCTCCGTTTGTACTGGCCCTTTGTCCGTTTGAAACTAGACTATGGGTGCTTTGTTTATGCGTCTGCACGCCCATACCTCGTACGCCGTCTCGACACTATCCACCATCGTGGCATCCGTTTGGCCACCACCTTGCCCTTAATTTGCATCCTAAGGCCAATACTCTAGACTTGCTCTATCGCCTTCAGTTTCATGACCTTCGCATGGAACTTCACACTAGTACCTTTCTGTACACTGATAGCTCTTCGACAGACCATGTTGTCAGGAGTGCCTTAGTCATTTGCACCAGGTATCTGCTTCCAGAACACTGCTCAGTATTTACAGCAGAGCTCTTCACCCTGATCAGGCCACGCAGTATATCTGGTGACACAGGCTTTTCAATTGCGTCATCTACTCAGACACACTCAGTGCCTTGTGTGCTGCACACCATCCATCCCTTAGTGCAGTGGGCCCAGGAAAGCTTTAAGTGGGTTCCTGGTCACAACAGTCTGACAGGAAACGAGGCCACTGCTGCTGCTGCTGCTGCTGCTGCTGCCAAGGCTGCAGTTCTTGTACCTCAGCCTGCTAGTTCTTACGCTCCCTCACATCATCTCTGTGTTGCCATCTGTCAGGTGGTGGTGTCACTTTGGCATCACCATTGGTCCTGCCTTCATGGGAAAAATCTCCGGGTTATTAAGCCTATCCCAGCAGCTTGGACGACTTCCTCTTGGCCCTCTCGCCGCGAGGAGATCATTTTAATTATGTTGCGTATTGGGCACTGTCTTTGTAGCCATCACCATTTGTTAAGTGGCGCTCCCCCACCACTTTGTGCCAAATTTTTACTGTCCACTATTTCCTGATAAAGTGCTCTTTTTTTTACCCGCTTAAGTTCCTGTTTGTGTTTGCCATGTGAGTTATCGGCTGTTTTAGCAAACAATGCACTGGCTGTTGACCGCTTTTTACATTTTATCCTTTGTAGCAAAGGCCACTTAATTTTTAATTCCAGACCTTCATTTCTTTATGGCATATTTTATAGACCTTTCTCCATGTCCCTGTTCTCAGACGTCTTCTCTTCCATCAATTGAGTTTGACGTGTAGTCGTTTTTAACTCCTCTCTTTGTCTTCATGTTCTACAGTTTTGACATGGGCGCATATGACCCTAGTTGTTTTCGCGCCCTAAAAAAAAAATAAACAAACAGCACAACAGAGCTTATACTTCAATAGACCTTAGTTTGATTAGAAGACACTTGTGAGGGACAGTGTCGGAATCCATCTGGGAAGTTAGAAATATGGAATCAATTTGAGATGCAGTGTCAATAGCACTTATAAATTAGTATGATTAAAGAGGTAGTTTTGTTTTACAAGAATGATTTTTCTGAACCCTTTCTGAATGAGTGTCAATAGATCATTTTCTTAGAGGTAATTCATAATGTTTGAACACAGTATATGTTCCAAAACTCTAATCCAAATTGATGTCGGAGGCGAGTGTCTGGCTATTTGTCTTTCAGAATTTAATCTAAAATGATTCTCAGGTGGTCCCAGTAACGATGGAGATATGCCATTGTGTGCTAGTGGACCCTCTTATGCTTTCTGCTAATAGATCTGTTTACTTGCTTTTTGCCTCACATATTCAGCAGTTGGCTATGAAAAGTACGATCCAGTCTTCCTGCAGCACCCACTAGAGCAGCAACAATGTGAGATCTCACATTGGTCTTAAAGAGTTTGCACAGCTCCACGTTCACAGCAGAGTTAACCTGAGGCTACCAAACCCGCACTTGTGTCCACAGTGGCTGCTCTAGTTTCAACTAGGATGATATCAACTCCCACAACTATCCCCACCTAGTCATTTTTGTTAAATTACCTACACATTTGTCCTGTTTTTTTCTGTTAGCATGTGTGCGTGTGTGTGGGGGGGAGGGGATGCGCGCGCGCATGTGTGTGCATGTGCGAGTTTATCAGCATCTTGAGGATGCTCTTCTGTGGGTCAGACCTGTGACCACTCGTGCTGCATCCCTTTGCATGTGTTCAGCAACTTCTGTTAGTCCTAAAATGGAGTGTTTGGAAAGCAGTGTCCATGGCTAAAGTGCACTTAGTTGTCATTGGCCATATAGTATGCCAATTTTGGCAGTTCATTGAAGTTGGTCGTAGTCAATAGAGTGTAGTGTATCTATATCTACATGTATACTCTGCAAACCACCGTGAGGGGTGCGGGAAGAATGATGGTTTGAATGCCTATGTGTGTATAGTAATTATAATAATCTTATCTTCACAATCCATATGTGAGGGATATGTAGGGATTGTAGTTTATTCATAGAGTAAATTTAAAAGCCATTTTTTGAAACTTCGTTAATAGATTTTCTCATGATAGTTTACGTCCGTCTTCAAGAGTCTTCCAGTTCAGTTTCATTCAGTACCTGTGTGACATGCTCCCATGGATCAAACAAACCTGTGACCATTTGTGCTGCCCTTCTCTGTCTACGTTAAATATCCCATGTTAGTCCTATCTGGTACTGCTCCCACACACTTGAGCAATATTGTAGAACTGTTCGCAAGAGTGATTGGTAAGCAGTCTCCTTTGTACGTTGATTGCACTTCCCCAGTCTTATACTAATAAACTGAAGTCTACCACCTGCTTTACCTACAACTGAACGTATGTGATCATTCCTTTTCGTATCTGTACAAAATGTTACACTTGTGTACGTGTGTGAGGTGGCCAATTCCAACAGTGACTAATCTAGAGTGTTATCATAGGATACTAGTTTTTTCATTTTTTGAAGCACAAAATTTTACATTTCTGAACATTTAAAGCAAGCTGCCGATCTCTGCACCACTTTGAAATCTGATCAAGAACTGACTGTATATTTATGCAGCTTCTTTCAGATAGTACTTCATTATAGATGATGCATCATCTCCAGAAAGCCTGATTTTACTGTTAATATTGTCTGTGAGTTCATTAATGTATAACATGTTGCCTCCTCACTACCGAAAAGTCTTCAATCCAGTCACAAATTTCACTTGATACCCATTTGACTGTAATTGTACTGAGTCAAATGCGTTTTGGAAATCAAGAAATACAGCATCTATCTAATTGCCGTGATCCAAAGCTTTCAGTATGTTGTGAGAAAAATGTGAGTTGGGTTTCACATGATTGATGTTTTTGAAATCTATGCTGGTTGGAACTGAGGAGGTCATTCTGTTCAAGATGCCTCATTATGTTCGAGCTCAGAAAATGTTCTAAGATTCTACAACAAATCTATGTCAAGGATATTAGATGGTAGTTTTGTGGATGAATTCTAGCTTCTTGTAGTCGGGCATGACATGTGCCTTTTTCCAAGAACTGGGCAGGGCTACTCTAGATTATAGTTAGGAGAGAGGCCAACTCAGCCGCAAATTTAGTATAGAATCTGACAGGGATACCATCAGACTCTGGAGCTCTGTTCAGTTTTGATTTCAGCTGTTTCTCAACACCACTGATGCTAATACATATTTCTTTCATCATCCTTAATTTTTTTTTTTTTTCAGTTCCTCTCTCATTCACTGGGAACTGGACACTTAACTTCGGTGCCTTTACATAGAACTGGATTTCCTTTCGGTTCTGTGAAAGATCACTTTACAATATCCTGCTACCATAGTCGCTGAAGGCAACACACATTGCTCTCTTGACAGCCGAAGGCATTTCATTCGCCATCTATCTACAGCCCTACACTTTATTTTATACCTATTATGCAGTAATCTCTGCTTCTTTAGAAGTTTCTGCACAGTGACAGTATACCATGGAAGTTCCCTCCACTGTGAACTGTTCCACTGGGTACATATCTATGTAGTGCATGGACAACTATTGTTTTAAACTTCAGCCATAGTTCCTTTAATGTTCCTGCCCTGTGCTGAAAGTTTCAAGTTCCTCATTGAGATATGATACTATTGATTTTTTTATCTAGTTGTTTGAATGTATAATGGAAACTCCAGGTGGGAATATCAACAATGTAGGAAAATGTGGATTGCTTCTTACTGTAAAGAAGACACGTCAAGTTGCAGACAGGCACAAGTGTCTTTTGACTGTGCCTGTCTGCAACTCGACGTGTCTTCTTTATTGAATGTATAGTTCCTTCTGCTTGTTGTAGTTGTCGTTTTTACTTCGGTAATCATTGTTGTCACAACCGCATCATGGTCACTGATACCAGTTTCAGTGTGGACATTCTCAAAGAGGTCATGTCTATTTGTTGCTTATTAGATCCAGTATATTTCCATCTTGAGTGGTGTTCTTAACAATCTGTTCTAGGCAGTTATTGAAGTTTCACAGGATGTCTTACCACACCCACTACTAGCAAAACTGTAATTGTCCCAATTTAATTGTTGCATGATTAAAGTCTCCACTGATGATTACAGCATGCTTAGGGAACTTACGTACCAGAGACTGAGGTTTTCTCAGTAGTTTTTGGTTAGATCAGGAGATGATTCAGGTTTGCGACAGAAGGATCCAATTATCATTTTAATCCCATCCCCGATAATGAGTCTTGCCCATTCGATCTCACATGAAGTTTCAGTTTCGTTGGTGGGTTTGGGTTTCTTGTATACTGTAACTATATCACCACCTCAATTTCCCATTTGCCTATCCTTTCAATATACACTTAAAAAAAAAAAAATCACACTGCTATCAATTTCAGGTTTCAGCCAGCTTTGTACTTCGTATTACATGAGCTTCGCTGCTTGTCAAGAGCATTTCAAACTCTTGCACTTTGTTGCAAATGCTTTGGCAGTTTACTAGGATTTTAATACTCTCACCTGTGTGAGGCATTTTTTTGGATCTTACCCTGATACTTCTGGGTTTCCTACAGCTATAGTTATGTGGATTCGATGGAGAGTCACTTAATCAAAACAATCCTTGTGTGCACTCCACACACAGTCAGCTATCTGAGTAGCAACCTCTGATGTTTAGTGCACACCTGACCGATTTAGGGGTACCCTGCAGTTCTCAACCCTATGGCACAAGTCCATGTTGCAGCCTAGATATTGCAGAACTTTTGAAGTCTCCGGTTCAATCCTTCCACTCGACTCGGAATAAAAGGGCCACAATCAGTACTGGGAACAGTGCTGCAAATTGTGGGCTTCGTTGAAACTCAGTGCCCAAGGCTGGTCTTACTAACCTTCTCTACCACTAGCTGGAATGACCCATGAATGACCACGGAACCCAAACGACAGGCACCATTTGTTCCAACGTGTGCCATGATCTGCAGTTGGTTGCACCCTGTTCCCTTGAGGTCTGCTGGAGTAGCCTCTTCAGCAGGTTTAATGAGGCTCCCTGGCATATACACTGGGTGCACTTGATGACCTTTCCTGTCCCTTGCTGCCTAAGGGGTATCTTATGTTACACTTGAACTGCCGATGATTAATAGACCGTACCCTTTTGCGTTTGCCACATCCTGACACTGGACAAAACAGGTTTCCCCAAAACAGGTGAAGTGAGCCCTACCAGCCCAGTTGCAGTTTCAGCGAAAGAGAGCACCTCAGAGTTGTTGGTTAGGGAGATTGGTAAAATGCCCTGAGTCCTCCCTGGTCTCTGTGCACCCTGTACAGGATGTCTAGGTCTACCATTGACGTACCACTTGCAGTCAAGTGGACAAGTAATGGCCTATACCTTCTGCAGAGGAGACAGGATCCACGTAAGAGGATAGTACTTAAGATACTTCTGGTACAGGTATCACAGTTACACGACTCTCGGGAGCTCTTCCAACACGCTGATTCGCAGAAGCTGCCAACCATTTGACAGTAGTCAGAGTGGTTTCCAACTGCTTATGAACGTCACCCAACTCATTCTCTGTTTGGGAACAGCATTCACAGTGGGGCTGCATTTTGGATGGTGCAATGTATCATAATGCAGTGAACAAATAACTTCAAATTAAGCTTACTGATTATCTTTCAATCTGTTTAGCTAAAAAGCTGCTAATTCTCTCTAAGAATTGAAGGAAATGCACATAACGAGATTTCTATTAACGCGTACAGAAACCTTTGGTAAAAGCTACTAGTTTTCTAAAACCTTTTGAGGTTAATTGTAGTTGTTGGCAAACTCAAAAACAGAGTTAATTTACAATAAATGCAGATAATATATAGGATTAATCCTCTTTAAGGGAAAACTGTGCGTAACACAATATGTTAGCTAGAAAATCTGCTACAGTAACTAAGTCACGAACACCAATTTGTTGCAAATTGGTTGTAGGTTATGCAAAGAATAATGGTAGCTTCCAAAAATTCTCAAAAACACAAGTTTCTTTGCATTGATACACAATGGAGTTCTAGGGTGATGAGTTCTTTGGCAGAATTGTGGACCACAAACACTGATTTGGTACAAAATAAATCATTTATCCAAAACATTCATACCTTTACAAAAATATAGTTTTGTAAGCATCCGAAAATTCTCAAAATACCGAATTTCTCACATAATTCTGTGATGAAATTAGGGAATGGTTGTTTTGGAGGAGGATAAGGCCTACTGTTCTCAAAAATTTTAAAAGCACGCAATTAAGTTTAAGCCTACAATTAACAATAACAGCATGAGTAAATAGTGGAAAATTATGCAGAAACTACGTGAATAGTAAAATAAGCGAATCTAGAACTTTAAACGGGCACACGGTATTGTACATGTGCTCTCACACAATGGAAAATTCTTAAGTCGGCTTTTATACGTAAATACACATGCATATGGAATGGATTTTTCACGTGGCTGATTCTGTGCACATTTCTACACTGGCGTGCTGTAGAACACTGCAGCGTGAGTTTATCTCGATCAAAATCGCTAAAATGTGCAACACAGAAGCTTGTCTGCTGCCTGTTGCAGCTAACAGTACAGTAGCCAATGGTAATTATTGAGTCTAATGATTTCTTTCGGCAGAAGTTATGAATGTTATCGAAATAGTGTGTGTCAGAATAATGTTTACTGATTTGCTTATTTTGAATTTTAAGGATTATTACTGATTTTCTTATTTATTTGGGGAATGGAAAAAACTAGATATGCTGACACACTGACTTGAAATTTAGTCCAAAGCCTAGATTAGGGTGAAATTTGAAAATTTGCTTGTGAGTTCTCAAAGCCACCTAATTGCAATGCAAAATACAATTGCCATAATAGATAGATGTGTAGTGTAGCCCGAGTTATATGTTCGTCATTGCTGTAACTTACTTGTTTGTTTTATTTCTGATTTTTATGAAAAATGCCATGATGTGTTTGGATTCTAACCCAACAGAACAAAATAACTTAATGTACAAACCATAGAAAATTATGAACAAGCATTCTGATTCGCCACAGACAACCAACTTAGGATTCTTCGTATTCAGTTCCCATAGTTTCACAATACTGTGAGTGAACTGTATCATCTCTTTTGTAGACTCATAGTATTTTCATGGTATTCAACCAATGAACCAAAGTATTGCATATGGTTGAGCAGATGTGATCATTCCATTTCATATCTCTACAAGTTGTCTGACTCATGTACAGGAGTTGACAAGGAAAGTGTCAGGCAGATTCTTCATGAAAGTTTCAACATGAACAAAGTGTGTTCAAAAATGGTTCCAAAGTGTCTCACAATTGAACAGAAGGAACGCCGAAGAATGATTTGTTCTGACATCCTGGAAAACATTGAAAGTGATCCCACCTTCTTACAAAATGTTATTACTTGCGATGAATTGTGGTTTTTTACTTACGATCTCGAAACTAAACGCCAATCGATGCATTGGAAAACTCCTGGTTCTCCACGACAAAAAAAAGCACGAATGTCAAAATCGAAATTCAAGGCAATGATGATTGGTTTTTTTTTTTTGACATCAAAGGGATTGTGCACATTGATTGGGTACCAGAGGGACAAACAGTGAATCAGCATTACTACATTAGCGTCCTGGCTACCCTACGTGAGCGAGTACGGAGAAAACGGAACGATTTGTGGAGAAAAAAGTCATGGATCCTTCACCAAGACAATGCCCGAGCTCACAGTGCGTTGTCAGTGAAGACGTTTTTGGCAAAAAACAACATTCCCATCTTAGATCATCCACCCTACTCACCTGATTTGGCCCCCTGTGACTTTTTTCTTTTCACTAAAGTCAAGTCAGCTTTGAAAGGAACTAGATTTGAGACTGTTGAAGCAGTAAAAGAAAAAGCGACGGAAGTAATGTATGGACTTACCGAAAATGATCTGCAGCATTGCTATGAACAGTGGAAAATTCGTATGGAGCGGTGTAGAGACCGAGGAGGAGAGTACATTGAAGGAGATAACATGAAATTGTAAATAATTGTAAATAAATGTTTTTTCCAGCATCAGTCCGGTTTTTTTCTAGCCGCACCTCGTAGATAACTGAAGCACCTATTTAAAGTTCACGTAGTTATTAATATCGTCTGCCAGATCTCTAATCCATGAAATTAACAGCAAGGTTCCCAACACAGTTCTCAGGGGCACACTTGTAGTTACTTTTACATTGTTGATCACTCTTCATTCAAGATAAGATGCTACTTCCTCCTTACACCAAGAAATCCTCAATCCAGATCCAAATTATGATGAATACCCCATATTGTATGAATATCAAGAGCTCAGATGGCAACCCAGTTCTAAGCAAAGAAGGGAAGGCAGAAAGGTGGAAGGAGTATATAGAGGGTTTATACAAGGGAGATGTACTTGAGGACAATATTATGGAAATGGAAGAGGATGTAGATGAAGACGAAATGGGAGATAAGATACTGCGTGAAGAGTTTGACAGAGCACTGAAAGACCTGAGTCGAAACAAGGCCCCGGGAGTAGACAACATTCCATTAGAACTACTGATGGCCTCGGGAGAGCCAGTCATGACAAAACTGTACCATCTGATGAGCAAGATGTATGAGACAGGCGAAATACCCACAGACTTCAAGAAGAATATAATAATTCCAATCCCAAAGAAAGCAGGTGTTGACAGATGTGAAAATTACCGAACTATCAGTTTAATAAGTCACAGCTGCAAAATACTAACGCGAATTATTTACAGACGAATGGAAAAACTGGTAGAAGCTGACCTCGGGGAAGATCAGTTTCGATTCCGTGGAAATGTTGGAACACGTGAGGCAATACTAACCTTACGACTTATCTTAGAAGAAAGATTAAGAAAAGGCAAACCTACGTTTCTAGCATTTGTAGACTTAGAGAAAGCTTTTGACAATGTTAACTGGAATACTCTCTTTCAAATTCTGAAGGTGGCAGGGGTAAAATACAGGGAGCGAAAGGCTATTTACAATTTGTACAGAAACCAGATGGCAGTTATAAGAGTCAAGGGGCATGAAAGGGAAGCAGTGGTTGGGAAAGGAGTGAGACAGGGTTGTAGCCTCTCCCCGATGTTATTCAATCTGTATATTGAGCAAGCAGTAAAGGAAACAAAAGAAAAATTCAGAGTCGGTATTAAAATTCATGGAGAAGAAGTAAAAACTTTGAGGTTCGCCGATGACATTGTAATTCTGTCAGAGACAGCAAAGGACTTGGAAGAGCAGTTTGAACGGAATGGACAGTGTCTTGAAAGGAGGATATAAGATGAACATCAACAAAAGCAAAACGAGGATAATGGAATGTAGTCAAATTAAGTCGGGTGATGCTGAGGGAATTTGATTAGGAAATGAGACACTTAAAGTAGTAAAGGAGTTTTGCTATTTAGGGAGTAAAATAACTGATGATGGTCGAAGTAGAGAGGATATAAAATGTAGACTGGCAATGGCAAGGAAAGCGTTTCTCAAGAAGAGAAATTTGTTAACATCGAGTATAGATTTTGGTGTCAGGAAGTCGTTTCTGAAAGTATTTGTATGGAGTGTAGCCATGTATGGAAGTGAGACATGGACGATAACTAGTTTGGACAAGAAGAGAAATTTGTTAACATCGAGTATAGATTTTGGTGTCAGGAAGTCGTTTCTGAAAGTATTTGTATGGAGTGTAGCCATGTATGGAAGTGAGACATGGACGATAACTAGTTTGGACAAGAAGAGAATAGAAGCTTTCGAAATGTGGTGCTACAGAAGAATGCTGAAGATAAGGTGGGTAGATCACATAACTAATGAGGAGGTATTGAATAGGATTGGGGAGAAGAGAAGTTTGTGGCACAACTTGACTAGAAGAAGGGATCGGTTGGTAGGACATGTTTTGAGGCATCAAGGGATCACAAATTTAGCATTGGAGGGCAGCGTGGAGGGTAAAAATCGTAGAGGGAGACCAAGAGATCAATACACTAAGCAGATTCAGAAGGATGTAGGTTGCAGTAGGTACTGGGAGATGAAGAAGCTTGCACAGGATAGAGTAGCATGGAGAGCTGCATCAAACCAGTCTCAGGACTGAAGACCACAACAACAACAACCCCATATTATCATTAATAAGCATAATATTCATTAATAAGCATTAGTGCGGCACGGAGACAAACATTCTCATAAACCAAGTAATACTGCATCTGCCTGATTGTGTTAACCCATGGCTTTCAGGATGTCTCTCACAGGGCCTCTGTTGTTCTTTGCCGGCTCTGCATTGGCCATGGTTGGGCGACCCACGGCTATATCCTGCGCCATGGAGACCCACCTCAGTGTCGGTGCACCGCCCAATTGACAGTGTCCCATATTCTGTTGCGCAGTCCTACTTTGGCTGCCCTGCAATGAAATATTCATTTACCAGACTCGTTACCATTAATTTTAGCAGTCAACACCTCGTCGGCTGATTTAGTTTTACATTTTATATGTTGAGGGTGGGTTTTATCATTCTATGTAAGTTCTAGCGCATGTCTTTTGTCCCTCTGTATCCTCCCCCCTAGTGCTTTTAGGCTGGAGGTTTTAATGTGTTACAGAGTGGCTGGCTTACCCTTTTTATTCCCATGATCAGCCAGCCATGATCTTCTGCTCTCTTGTTTTAGTTCCTTCTACCTGTTTCTTGCGTCTCTGGTTTTCTTGTCCTACTTTGTCCATTGTAGTGTTTGTTGCCCTTTGTCGTTCTTGAGGTTTTTCCTTTCTCTCAGCTTTGTGTCGTAAGTCTCGTTTGTCTTGGTCTCCCGTTTGTGGAATTGTTTTAATAGGAAAAGGGAACCGATTACCTAGAAGTTTGGTCCTTTCCCCCCCTCTTTAAACCAACCAACCAACCACACTGGTGGTTTGTGATGGACAATAACTCTGAGATTGTAAATATAAATCTGTGTGGGCTTATGGTAAACTGAATGACCCAGAGAACCATCATTTGTCCATTTAACTAGAAAATCCGATAGTTAATATTCTTATGAAGTTGTGATGGCACAAAAACTCCGTCAGTTTATACTCTCCATGGGGCCATACTATGAAGATGTCAACACTATATCACAGAAGAACAGTTGATTTAATTACTGCTAATTCCAGGGCTGTTTCCTCGGAATCCTCCATATAAAGATAGGACACCAAGTGAGAGAGTGTTTCCCATGGTGATACTAACAGTCTGTTATTAAACATAAAATATGTTGTGGAAAGACCCTGCCAGAATGAGGCTGTGATATCTTCATGAAATTTATTGCAGTTGGTGCCAGGGAGTCTACGATTAGGGTCCTTGTGAAAAGACAGACCATGTCAGAGCCAAGCCATTTTAATTTGTTTTGATTAAGTGCACCAAGCCTCTTGATATTCTGCCAAGTTGCAATAGTCTGCCAAGCAGTGAATGTGGTGTGAACATTTCCTCCACAAATGGTCTTAATAAAGATGCAGGATGTTAAGCTAAATCATATTTAGCTTCACAAATATTGCTTACTGTTGATGTAATAGTAGACTCTGATTTTATGAAGGCTGTACAGTTTGAGTGGAACACAAGAACACAACTATGTGTTCTTAGTCTTTAGATGAAAGCTTGAGGTGGTAGTCATACAGAAACAATGATAAACAATTTGAAAATTGAATTACAGCACTACTGGAATGGAGCTGCAACAGCTATTATCACCATGTAGTTGAGTTCCGTCAACTATCCACAGCACATTCTATGATAGCCACTGCATTGCAGGAAACAAATTTCCCTGAAGATTATCACCTTATCGTCAGAAAATACAACACACCACAGGAACTGTTTAAATATAGGCAGCAGTTCTGGAAGAGTCTATACACTACTAGATTCGGATGTATTTAGTAAACAAGCTCCCCTAAATATAAACATAAAAGCAGTTGCATTATGGATACCAATACCTTCCATAGTAACAATTTACAACATTTACCTCTCACCAGACTGAAAGCAATCCAACAAGACACCAAGTATCTTGAAAATAACCTACCACTACCAATCTTACTATTAGGAGACTATAATGCTCAGGAACACTTGTAGGGCTGCACATAACTCCAGCAGAGGCAGATTAATGGAGCAGCTCATTACTGACATCGATTTGCACCTCCTCAACACCAGAGAATCACCTCACCCCCCCCCCCCTCCCCACGGGGGCTCATCGCTCGGTGGTGAATTCATATTTGGCTACCTTGGGGCCCCAGTCATTGCCGCAACTCATCTCTTTCTGTGCAGCATGTCTATCCTCCTGTGATTCTTTTGTCTCTCCCGTGGGGAACATGTCTTGGATATTTTCAGGAATGCATTTCTGAAGTTTCGGTAGTCTGGCATTGGAACAGTCCCTCGTCTGTTTTTCCGTACTTTCTTCATTCTACATCTCCTCCCCTTCCTCCACTTTGGCATTTGGGATCACTCTTTGTTCCTTCTGCCTTCCTGTGCACTCCTGAAAGCCGACACATGCATTTGATGCATAACAGGTGACTGGGTAACGCGTAATTTTGTTGCAGCCCTGGGTTGACAGGTATGGTTCTCATGTAACCTCTGGTATAGGTCAGGCCCAGGGAGGCATAATTGCTTGAGCTGATACCTTTCCAGATGCCGACTGGTCCCTCTGTCTGGAATTCACGAGGTGTGACCTGAGGTGTGGACAATCACCGTAGATGGGTGAACCCCCCAGAGGGCACCCCACTTGGAAGGAGCATGCCATCGGAGACACTGGCAATCCTAGGGGATTTTTCACAATGAGCCAGTCACATTTATCTCAAACCTCCACTCGGTATTATGCCATCAAGCTTCAGGTGCCTGGAATACAGAATGCCTCACTCTGACTTCAGCAAATGAACTACGGGTGATGAAACCCACTACGAATCGGTGAAAGTCCTCCATGGAGACCTCTTGCAAGGACTCTATTGTCCTTTGCTGGCTCCGCATTGGCCATGACTCATGTTCATCTCCTCTGTCGCAAGGACCCACTCCCTGTCATTGTAGTTCCTGTTTGACAGTGGTCCACACTTTGCTGGACTGTCCCAGCCTAGCTGCCCTGTGGTGGACTCTTAATCTCCATGACTCGCTGCCCCTACTGTTTAGAAATGGTGCCTTAATGGTTGACTTAGTTTTACATTTTATTCATGAAGGTCACTTTTACCAGTCTGCTGCCTAGATGGGACACCTTACCTCCTTTCTTCCTCTGTCTCCCATTCTTCTTTTTGTCCTTTATCTTGCCTTCATACCTTTCGTAGACCTTGGGATTTTCTTCCCCTGGGTTTTACATGGTAGGTTACCTCTGTTGTACAGTCATGTAAACTTCACTGTTCTAGGAAAGAGGGACTGATGACCTAGTAGTTTGGTCCCTTTAATCATCCAACGAGCCAGCCAACCAACCGACCAGACTTCTGCGTATTTAGATTGAACAGTGACCACCTAGTGTGCTTGGACTCTGCAGTTAGACTGCTGACACGTGATTGCAATGATCAGAGTAAAGGTTGACAGCATCTGGTTCCTTCACATCCTTTACACACTCAGTGGGTGGGGTTTCTGGAGCCACCTGTCAATCTTGATAAAGAGCTTCCTACACTTTGGTATTGGAGGGAGTCTCAGCAAATGCATTATGCGAGTGAATGGAGTATCCAGGGATCAGTCCTGTGTGTCACATTCTTCACCACTACAATAAATGGTGTGGGCACCAAAGTCTCATAATCATTTTATATAGATGATTTCTTCCTCCAGTAAAATGCCACATCCTCATGCTGCCAAACGCCAGCAGCAGGGAGCCACTCGGAAAGGGCAAGAATGGTTTAGAAACATGGTTGTTATTTCTCTTTATGTGAAAATTAGAGTTAACAACAATATCAATAAGGTTCGGCATTTTTTGTCACATCAAGGCCTTTGATTGTGACAGTCATGGAAGAACTGCAAGGGAAACTGAATCAATACGGCATTAAAGACCCTTATTTGTGTGAAGTCTTTTCTTACCACAGAAAACAGAGGGTCTGATTAACAAACGATACAAAAGGAATAAAATTATATTTGGAATGGGAAAAGATTAAATATGGTGTGCCGCAAAGTTTGGTGCATAGTTCACTCACATTTTTGGTCTTCATTAACGATTTTACTGGTAGGACTCTTCAGAAAACTGTAATGTCTAGTAGTGACACAAGAATATTGAAAAAGGACACACACACAGCCACGCTGGACACAGACAGTAGGATAATGGGACAAGCTTCCAACTGGTTCATAGCCAACAAGTTAATCCTTAATCACACAAAAACAAATATTATGTAATCCCAGACAAATCAAAATGGCTTAAAAGTATCAGAAGTAGAGATCAATAGGTGTTGGCCTACAATGGATGAGGCTCCATATGTTCATGTTCTTAGGCATCCAGATGGATGACAAACTAAGGTGGGTTCCAAATGGAGTTATACACCCAGGTGCAAAAGTCTGTAACAGTTTGGTGTTGGACATCCAGTAGGCAGCTGAAAATCCTCAAATATATATATAAAAAAAGATTGTTCCTGCTAATGTGTAACATGATAGTTCCACATCCGTAAAGGATCTATTTCATGAGAGTATTTCTGGAAAATGTAGGAATGAATGAATGAATGAGTGAGTGAGTGAGTGAGTGAATGAGTGTTTAGAAATGTTTTTGATACCTGAATATTTAGTACTTTTTATAGTATTTGATTCATATTGTGTATATACTTACATATGAAAGACTGTGATATGTCCAAAATTACTTTAGGATTGTCTCTTCAGCAGAAGCACATGGAGGCACAGAACAGAGTTGCCACATTGCGCACGAAAGACAAGCATAATCTTTCATTTCATTTAACTTGCTCAAACCGGCAAATTATTCACTTTATAAATATTGAATCAATGTGTTCTGGAAGAGTTACACTATGTTTTGATTGTAGTTTTATCTGTGGTAACAAATTATTAAGACAATACAGGGACAGTTTATGAAAGTGATTTTCTCCTGCCATTACAGAATTTTCGACAGGCAGGAACATTTTTCTTATTGAAATCAGGTGAATACATTATATGAATGAAATATTAAGAGTGCATCATATTTTCATCTGTGCAAAACCAGAACTTTGTCGGAGATCTCTAATGTGAGATAAGAAGTTAAATATGATGCAAATTATCTGCTCACGCAACTACTAATTGGGCGTCCGTACAGATTCAATTTGAGAAACAAGTTGCTATAGGTTTATAATGAAACTGTTTTAATTTTTCTGATCTGTCAACTTAATTCTAACATAACAAAAAATAAGATTAAGTATGTTTATCACAGTGGGAAAACACACTTCTTAAATAGGCCAACCATTATTGTTTTGAAAGCAAAAGTGATCCAAATAATAGGGCCTCTGTTGCAGCATTTATATCCTAAACAGTAATATTTATTTTGTGCAATACAGACTTAATTCCTGAGATGAACTTGCCTCAGAATTAGTTGCTCTGAAGGCCTTCTTATTAAAATTTCAAAACTTACGATTATATAGGTTTGTTATGTAGGTACTTACAGGTGTAAACTTTGCATTCAAAATATTTATCTGAATCCACCTGTGCTCCATTTCTACAAGGATAATGAAAAAACTTCACAAATACCATTCTTGTCACTATGACAGTTTTGAGGTGTCACTATCATTGTCACTGTCACTTTCGCCATTGTATGAAATTATCGTTTCCTCCACTGATTGTCGAAAAGAGCTTCAGGCTACCGCACTCTTTCCATAATGCTCTTTCTTTCAGTCTACAGTGGTGGCATTCCTAACAGCTTCTAATGTGAGTGCTTTGACTGCAGAGAGGATAAATTTATTATCTGGCAACATTAACCTTTAACTTGTTCCCATGTTAACTCAATTGGGTTGAAATGGCAGTGATAATGTGGTACCCTAACAGCTGTATACCAATGTTTTTTTGCCAGTTTTTTCGATTTTGTTGAGTGGTAACTGTGGCTTAGAGAGAGATTTTTTCCATAAGATCCATCTTCTGAAGGTCATCATTTACGTTGACATTATGATGCTGAAGCCAGTCAGTCATTTCCTCCTTTCATTTGCATAGTAGGTGCCTTGTCAGCAACAATTAAATGGTAAGGAGCATTATCCAGAACAATTGTTGCTGGTTTTTGAATATTTGGTATTAGTGAATCTGCTTTTCTTTGTGATAATCTCCTGTGTTCTTTGATTTAAAAAGCAAGAGACTGTTTGGGAGAAAACATTGCAAACTGCCTGCATGAAGAAGAATAGTGTGGCCCCCTGACCAGAAGCCATTGCCACTATTCCTTTAGCTGTGTCATCTGCCCAGCCCTGACAATGTGACCAGAATTGACCCACATTTTGTCAAACCACACCACTTCGTCGATATTTGTGCTACAGATGTCCCTTAAGAATCGGCATCGCCACACCATCATATACTCCCTGTCCATCAACAATTTATGGCCACAAAAAAGTCCATAGTGAAA
The DNA here is from genome assembly GCF_023898315.1 of Schistocerca nitens. Classification (NCBI taxonomy): domain Eukaryota; kingdom Metazoa; phylum Arthropoda; class Insecta; order Orthoptera; family Acrididae; genus Schistocerca; species Schistocerca nitens. The sequence continues at coordinate 388,703,327 of NC_064620.1, forward strand.
GCCTAGGTTGTATGCAACTGTGGACAAGTGTGAACGAATGCCTTGAGAAGGTTCTGATACTTTAGGTGTGACCAGTAACTTTACTGAGTGTTGGATGTTCCTTCCTGTGATAATCGTAAACATGGTGACTTACATCCTGTGCAAACAAATTGATATTGGTAATCCACTTACCCATATTACGTTTTTTCAAGGGGTGTTAAGTTTCAATGGTTCCTCAGCTTCCTTTTCTTTGTCAGACACTTCCTTCCTATGTTCAAAACAATGTTTTTGTTTATATTCAGAGCTGCAGCAGTTTTTTCGATTACTTTGTTAACGGAGAGCAGCGGGCCACTATTAAGTTTCTCATTCTCAAAGTAGGTACATAAGGTGCAAACCATTTCCCTCAACTGCTCTCCCCTGATCAAGAGAATGACATCAGACTTTTCCACTTACAACTTTTGTTGAACTTCATGCTGACATCATTGAGTACCACACAACAAATATTAGTGACAACAATAATGGTAAAAACAAATAACAATAATGACAAATCAAAGAACAGCCCATACAACCATAAAAACAAACACAAAGAAAGTCGTAGGAGACAATGATCACATAGGACAGCAAACTGACTGCAACTAAAGCACACTACAAGTGAGGAGTTGGTGTTGTGTGCCATGAAGTTTTGACAACTTCATGGGTTTGCTGCAGCTGCAAGTAGGCTGGTATTGGCAGAAATTTGCCGGGGCCTGCCGCGTGGGCTTCCCCAACTACCACTTGTGTCCTTGCTGTCAATCCTAAAGTAATTTTGGACAGACTATAGGACTGCAACTGAACTGGAGATCAATTGTGATTAGAAAATGCTAGAAAACCATACTGAAGTACTGTGTTAAACATCTCAGTGTTAGTCACAGTTTTGGTGTCATGGTAACGTCTCAATGCAAATTTTCTTCATTTGCGTTAGTAAATCTGAATCTCCAATTGACTGATGTATTGACTGTTACAGAGTACCATGGGAACTTACGTTAATGGGTTGAAAATGACAAAAGGTTCAGCAGTAATACTGAAAGCTGGTGATGACATTCAGTTTGGGTGCAACAGTAAATGGAAGTACACATTTTCATTCCTGTATAATCATCAGAACAGTGAGGTTCTTGACGTGAAAAGGGCAAAATTGGATTCGGATGAGTAAGTAGATACATCAGTATTTTGATTGTAAATTGTGAAAAATTTTCATAACTGTACTATTAATACCCACCAAATGCATTGATGATTATTGTAGTAGATTTACAGCCAGTTGTTTATACTGAATGTGGAAAACCTTCTTGGACATCTTGAATCAGTTAGTGCCATGAGGGTGCTTGTTACAAGAGCAGCAGTTGGAAACCTAGAATGTCGTGTGGATGTTACTTTAAGATTAGAAGTGTGACTAACTGGATAACTGTCAGTCTGCCAATCTAAAGCACTGAGCTTCGATCATCAGTGGGTCGTAGATTTTTTTTTTTTTTTTTTTTTTTTTTTGCTTTCACTTACCGATTTTTTCACCCTGAAAATAATTTGTTAATGTGAAAAATACTTAATTATACTGTGTTTCAAGAGTCCACCAAAAACCATAAATCCTACTGTAACTGGCTGGGTAAGTCAGTTCATAAGACAGAGAAAGGAAAAGGGTGTATCACATCCAGAAAGGTTGTGTCTAGTAAAGCAAAGCAGTGCTCTAACCAATCTCCCTTTATGATGGGAGATCCTAGTAGTTATGGAGTAACTAATGCATGTGTGCTATTGCTGCAGCCCTCACGGTTAGTCCTGCATCAGCAAGTTGCAAGGTGACCTAAGCACACTGACCTCTTAGTGGCCCAAATGGTACTTGACAGGATCAGACAGACTAGTGGAAAGTGACTTTTCAAGGATGTGATCTAGATTAAGCGGAGAAAATATGCAAAGTTTTAAGGACATAGAAACGAACGTCAGTGATGTGTAAAATTTTAATATCAAGCAAATTATGTCCTCCTGCCCACTGCAACTCGGTGGCACCCCAGCTCCTGGTCTCCAATCTCCCTTCCACCCCTTATTTTCTCCTGTCTGTTGCTGTCTTACTGCCCAGTATCTTCAGCCATACCTCCCAACTTCATTTATATCCACTTGACCCCACCATTAAGTGGGGACAGGGGGGGGGGGGGGGTTCCTAGGGCCATCTAAGAACTGAACCCCAAGGCTTTGCAATGGTAACCTAGCCGTTACCAACTGTAGCATCATATTTTATGTATCAATAAACACATTTCTGTGATTCAATATGGAAAGTATGTATTTTACTGCTCTAGTATAAATAGTATTGTTACCTATTATTTAGGAATAAACAGACGACTCACCGAAAGGCAGAAGCGCTGCGCCATCGACAGATACACAAAAAAAAGGTACAGAACTTTGATTTGCTAGCTTTCAAAATGAAATTAGTTTCTCAATCTGTAGGAGAAACACACACACACATACACACACACACACACACACACACACACACTCACACAAGTATTCCTACATTGTGCTCATTTGACTGCCAGAAAAGGCCAACAGTGAGGGTACTAAAGTGAGGTGATGTGGGGATGCAGGTGAGGTGGGGTGAGGGATGGAGAGAGGGGGGAGGGCAGGGAGGGTGGGGGGGGGGGGGCATCTAGCAGCTCTTGGGAAAGTGAGGAACCATCCGTGGGCTAGATAGGGTTGCAGGTAAAGGGGGCAGGTGGCAGATGGCTGAGCACGAAATTTCACAGATTAGGGCGTGAGATGGCAGCACACAACTATCTGACACAGAACAGGGAGGTTACACAAGTGAAGAATGTGCTGTAAGGATAGCTCCCATCTGTGCAGCTAAGAAAAGCTGTTGGTGTTGGGGAGGATCCAGATGGCATGGGTTGTGAAACAGCATTGAAATCTCGCATGTTGTTCTCTACAGCATTTTGTGCCAGTGGGTGCCCCACCTTCTTGTTGTCAATAGTTTGACAGTGGCCATTCATTCTCGTTGACAGTTGGGTGGTCATACGAATTTAAAATGCTGTGCAACAGTTGCAGCGGAACTGGTATATGGCATGGCTGCGTTCACAGGTGGCCTGGCCTGGCCTGACTTGGTCATCCTCCTATGAGACAAAGGTTCCACCACTGTTGTGATGAATCGGAGTGACTACCTGGTGGATGGTCTCTGCCAGCAGTCCAAGACATCCACCTACAAGCTCTGCCAAAGTGACCCAATCCCAGAAGTCCAACATAACCTCCACTTCCTGCTGAAATCCTTAGGCCCTTTCCAGAACCTCTCCCTTGAATCCATCTCCCTGCTCTCCGCAACAGCCCACACACCCACCTTCTAAATGTTCCCCAAAATCTACAAACTTAACAATCCTGGGCACCCCATTGTAGCTGGTTGCAGTGCCCCTACTGAAAGAATCTTGGCCCTCGTTGACCAACATCTGCACTCAGTTTTTCCGTAACCTAGCCTCCCACATTAAAGATGCCAACCGCTTCATGCGCTGGCTCTCCACCATCCCCACGCTCTTTCCTTCCGGGTCCCTACTTGTCACTATAGATGCAACTTCTTTATATACCAACATCTCTCATGCTTATGGCCTTGCCACAATTGAACACTAGCTCTCCTATTGCCCTGCAGATTCCAAAGCCAGCACTTCATTCCTAGTACATCCAGCCAACTACATCCTAACCCATAACTACTTCACCTTTGAAGGGAAGGTATACAAACAAATTTATGGCACAGTCATGGGAACCCACATGGCACTCTCCTATGCCAACCTGTTCATGGACCAGCTAGCTTTCCAAAATGGTAAATCCATGGTCTGGTTCAAGTCTATTGATGACATTTTTATAATCTGGATCTGTGGCCAGGACACCTTATCCTCATTCCTCCACATCTCAATACCTTCTCTGCCATCCACCTCACTTGGTCCTCCCATCGTTCCACCTTCCTAGATGTCAATCACTTCCTGTCAGATGGCTCCATCCACACCTCAGTCCACATTTAACCCACCAATCCCCAACAGTACCTGCACTTTTACAGCTGCCAACCCTTCCACACCAAAAAATCCCATACAGCCTGGCCATCCATGACAGTCACATCAGCAGCAATGAGAACTCCCTCGCCCAGTATGCTGAAGGCTGGACAAAGGCGTTTGCAGACAAACAGTATCCCCCAGAACTAATACACAAACAGATCTCCCATGCCATGTCCCGACACACACCTGATCCTCACATCCATCCCAAGACCAATCACAAATAAGTGCCCCCCTTGTCAACCAATACCATCCAGGACTGGAACGACTGAACCTTTGTCAGGGCTTTGATTATGTATCATGATACCCTGAAATGAGGGACATGCTACCCAAGATGATACTTTCATCCCCTCACAGAGTGGTGTTCCACCACCCACCCGACAACATTCTAGCCCATCTCTGTGCCACTCACCCCCCCCCCCCCCCCCCATGTCCTGCCACAGGAATCATACCCATGTCAAAGATCCAGATGCAAGATCTGCCCTATCCACCCACCAAGCACCTCCTACTCCAGTCCCGTCACAGGCTTATCTTAGCCCCTCAGAGGCCATGTTATATACCAGCTCTGCTGCAACCACTGAACAGCATTTTACATTGGTATGACAACCAACTAACTGTCAACCAGGATAAATGGCCACCGTCAAACTGTTGCCAAAAACAAGGTGTACCACCCACTGGCACAATGTGCAGCAGAGCACTACATGCGAGATTTCAGTGGCTGCTTCACATCCCATGCCATTTGGATCCTCCCCACAACCACCAGCTTTTCTGATCTGTGCATATGATGGGAGCTATCCTTCACATCATCTTGTTCGCATTACTCCCACCCAATATGTTTCAGCTAGTCTTGTGCTGCCATCTCACACCCTAATCTGTGAAATCGTGTGCTCAGCTCTCTGCCCCCTCTAGGTACACCCCTAGCTAGTCCACAGACAGCTTCCCACTCTCCCATGAGCTGCTAGACGCCTCCTCTCCCTCCCGGCCTCCTGCTTCTCTCCATTCCTCACTTCATCCCAGCCTGTACCCCCAGCTCACCTCAGTACATCCACTTGGGCCAGGAAAGAGCTGGCAGTCAAATGAGCACAATATAGGGAGAAAGGTGTGCACGTGAGAGTGAGTGAGTGTGTGTGTGTGTGTGTGTGTGTGTGTGAGAGAGAGAGAGAGAGAGAGAGAGAGAGAGAGAGAGAGAGATTCTCCTACAGCTTGAGAAAGGAATTTCATTCTGAAAGCTAGGAAAGCGAAGCTCTGTACCTTTTGTTTGTGTATCTGTCAATGGCACAGCACTTCTGCCTCTCTCAATTCATAAATAAATCACTATTTTCAACCAGAGCTTTCCGTACATTAATATTATTATTACCTGTTAGAGATGTCAAAATTTGTGTATTTTCTTGACTTCATTCAGAGATTTTCTAAATTATTTTTGGATCCTAGTTGCACTGATGATAATATTTTCCTGCACAGTAATTTAACAAATAACCCAATTCTGTCTATTGAATCACTGCGTGGGAAAATTGATGTCTTTGCCATAACTGACATACAAAAATGTATTGTTTGTGTTGAGACTATGTAGACTTTGTCTAGAAATTCTAATACATTTGAAATTATATTTTTATCAACAGGTCCATCACAGAAAACACTCCAACCTCTATCCCAAATGGCGATGAAGATACTGAAAAAATAATTGCTGGAAAAGTGGAATTTGAACAGGAAAGGGATAAAACCTCGGCTGAATTCCTAAATAAACAGAATAGTTTGATTGATAACGAGCTTGAAGTCAAGAAACAAACAGATAGTGAACAGGAAGTGAAAAACAACAAAAATGAATTTGAACAACAGTAAATAGCAGTTTCACTTTTTTCTTTTTTTCTTTTCTTAAATTAATCCTACTCTCAGTTTATTGTGGGATGGACAAAAAAATTTCCATGACATTGCATACAAAATATTGATCAAGACATTGTATGAAAAAGCACATTTTCAATTTTTACACATAATTACAAATGTTCCATGCGCTCTCCTCGTGTTACACGACATGACGACACAGTGTGGTAGTCATGCTCAGCCCACACATGTTCGAACGTGTCCCTGTCAGTGTTAGTGCAGCAGTGATGTGATCCTGGAGTTCAGTCAGCGTGGTCGGAAAAGGATGTACATATGCATTGTCTTTCACATATTGCCAAAGAAAAAAAAGCACAAACTGTAAGTTCGGGAGACCTCGGGAGCCACCTAAAGAGCACCAAATCATCCTGAGCACATCGCCCAACCTATGTGTTTGGAAGTTCCTCATTCAGATAGCAACACACTTCTCTATGCTAATGAGATGGAGCTCCATCTTGTTGGAATATGAAGGGTGGGTTATCAGCTGACAATCTCGGAAACAACCAGTCTTCTGTAGGTATGTCATACCCATCACAGTTTTCCCAAGAAAAAAGTAGGGCCTGTAATTGTTCCTCCATGACCCAGCACAGAAGATATTCACCTTTGAAGAATATCTTTCAATCTCCATCGAACCCTGTGATTTTCCGTGCCCCATATGCGGATGTTGTGAATGATTCACTTTACTGTTTAGGTGGAATATCACCTCGTCACTGAATACGAGTCAGCAGGGAAACTCGTCATTTTCATTGCTTCCTGGAAATGTTCACAAAATTCATGTCTGATAGTGCAGTTGTTTGGTTGTAAACATTGCAACAGCTGTATGTAATATGGTTTCTGAGGTAGCCACTTCAGCAGAACCTGCCACACATTTGGCTGAGGAATGCTCAGTTCGTGACATGCATGACATGTGATTTCTGTGGGCTACAAAGGAACACATCTCGGACACACACCGCTGTTTCCTCCATGACAGGTGGTCGCCTGGAGCTTTTTCATTTGTAGAGGCAGCCTGTGCCCTTGAGCTGTCGATACCATCGCAGAATGCTTTGGTGGGTTGGTGGGTGTATGTTGTACTGTCTTCCGAACACACGCTGCACGATAGTGACAGTTTCTGTCTTCTCATATTACAACACACAAAATGCTTTTTATTGACTAGCCACCATTTTGCAAACTGTTATCACCTTGCCACCTGGCTAGTCAAAATGGAGCCTGCAATGACAAAAACAAAATTTTAAAGTACGCTCTTTTGATTGGTTATTAGTAAAAATGGGTAGACACTATATATTTGAAGTTCTAAGACATCAAAGCCCAGTGAATCATTTGTAATCACCTGTCTATTGGGTCGGTGCACAAGTCTGTGCCATTTTTCATTTGGTTGGCTCCACTGCATTGTGGCTCACTATTAAATTGTTTTTCTTCTATTTTGAGTTTGATGTGAACAGGAGCGTGTATGTAGATAACTTGTTGTTGTGGCTATTTTCAGGGCTAATTGGTGTGGAGTATCAAGTAGAGAAAACGAACTCTACCATCAAATTTTCCCTTTTTAGTTTAATCAGGGTTCTAGATCCGCATAAGCCATAAGAAGAATTTGTGATGTGTACGCAAGGGAAGTATTAATGGTTTTCTTATTTCTGAGAAGCAAAATTCGAATTGTGTAATGAATCAGTTTTTGATGAAAAGCACTCTTAATAAGTTCTTCCTTTTAAAGTGCTTTTTCCTGATGATGGGCCGTGGTCCTTGTAGCCAGCTCTGAATGTGATGCTGCAGCATGGAAGGCATCGTAATCAGTAGGTTCACAATAATCCTTGCCATACAGTCTGGGTATTGCCACACATTGTGGACTATGGTCACTCAATTATTGTGCTCCATTTGCATTCATTGGGTAAGGTGCAAAAATTGGTTACTTGGGTACCACATGTATTTTAAGTTAACATTCAGCTTGTTATAGGACAAGCCATTTCTTGGGAATTCTGTTAAAAGTGAAATAAATATGCCCGTATGTGAACCTAACGAGGAGGAGAAAATGGATGGTAAACCCATTTGGGGGGGGGGGGGGGGGGGGAGAACTCTCTGTGCAAAGACTGGTTTACACCGTCAAAAAATCATGTTATGTTTTGGTGGAATCAAACTGGCATTCTCCATCATGAATTGCTACAAGAAATGAAACGATAAAATCTGTAGCATGTACTGAATAGCTAAGATGACTTGCTTTTGCTATTGAATCCAAAACACATGGTAAACCTGTGTTACAACTCCACAATAACGCAAGTCGGCTTATGGCCATTATCATTACAGATGTGGCTGCTGAACTTGGTTAGGAACCACTTCCTGACCATCTATATTCATGAGATTTGGCTCTTGTGATTATTTTCTTTTCTGGCCTCTCTCGAACATTCAGGGACAAGTGTTTCAAGAGAAGCTTCTCTTAGTATCTGGTTAACAGATTTCTTCAACTCAAAACCACATCAGTTCTGGAGGAGTAACGTATAACACGTACCTGAAAACTAGTCAGCTGTCATTGACGAAAGATTGGATTAAGTCACTGAGTAGTGTGTCAGTGATGTTATTGTGTATTGTGTTGTAATGTAGTTTAGTGTAGTGTATTTTACACTAATAAAATAAAATTGTGGCAGTGTGAAAATGACATGAACTTACACAATGATGCATCATAAAATGTTCAGTTCATTTGTTGTCACAGAATTGATGTATTTCATATCTGAAATTATACAAATTGTGAGAAGTTAGAAAATTGAAGGTATTAGCTTACTGTCACTCTTCCCCTTGCTGCAAGGAAAGTCATTTGTAGTTCATGTTACCCGCACGTCAGTGAAAATGGCCTTTAATTTTGATTATATGCTGTAAGCCAGTCCTCTTTGGCTGCCTGAAATTCATATGCATTGGATTTGTCGACTCTTGACAGCTTATGAGGGCGAACTTACAGGCAAGGTACATGTGCCAGGTCATAAAAGTTCCTGACTGTGAGCCTACTCTCAAGTGTCCTCTCTCACTATATCTACTACAACTCTGTTCAGAATTCTCACCAAAATACTAGCATTAAAATGAGAGGTTAAATTATGTTAACACTGTTTTAATAAACACTGGTTTTATTATACCTTAGTCACAAGTAATATGCCCTATGTATCTATTCACTCTTTCCACAGCCGCAGTCATTCACAAAACATTTCCTGGTTTGAGTTTGCCATTGCCATTTGGTATTTTATGGTAACTGTTGAATTAAATATCCTTTCTAGAGTAATGAAATACCATCAGTTTTGCAAATTAGGAAATTTTTCCAAGGTACTAGAAAACCTTCACACATGTGGGCCACTCCACATGGCAAACCAATCTGGACTGACTGGCACTCCTGCCTGAAGAGCTACAGGCACCAAGACCACCCCTGTCCATACAATGGGACTTCCCTGAGAAAGATGCTATCTTACTGGAGCAAAGATGTGTAAGGTTAAATTTGCTCTGCCACGGACAGGATTAATATCTGTATACTTAAATATCGTAAATTAAACAATGAAAAATCCAGGATGGAATGTAACAGTATTATGAAAAGAAAAGTTGCTACTCACCATATAGCAAAGGTGCCGAGTCGCAGATAGGCGCAACAAAAAGACTGTCACAAATAAAACTTTCGACCATGTAGGCCTTCGTCAACAATAGATGTAAACACACACACACACACACACACACACACACACACACACACACACACAACTGCAGTCTCAGGCAACTGAAACCACACTGTGGGCAGCAGCACCAGTGCATGATGGGAGTGGCAACTGGGGGGGGGGATAGATAGTCTGTTGAGGCTGGTGGACAGTGAAGTGCTGCAGGTTAGATGAAGGGCAGGGGAGGGGGGGGGGAGGAAGTAGTGGAAAAGGAGAGAAGTAAAAAGACTGAGTGTGATAGTGGAATGACGGCTGCGTAGTGTTGGAATGGGAACAGGGAAGGGGCTGCATGGATGACGATAGTGATTAACGAAGGTTGAAGCCAGGAGAGTTACGGGAACATAGGATGTATTGTGGTGACAGTTCCCACATGCGCAATTCAGAGAAGCTAGTGTTGATGGGAAGCATCCGTATGGCACAGGCTGTAAGCAGTCATTGAAATGAAGGATGTCATGTTTGACAGTGCGTTCAGCAGCAGTGTGATCCACTTGTTTCTTGGCCACAGTTTGTTGGTGGCCATTCATGTGGACAGACAGCTTGTTGGTTATCATGCCCACATACAATGCAGCACAGTGATTGCAGCTTAGCTTGTGGATCACATGACTGGTTTCACAGATAACCCTGCCTTTGATGGAATAGGTGATGTTCGTAATCGGACTGGAGTAGGTGGTGGTGGGAGGATGTATAGGACAGGTCTTGCATCTAGGTCTATTACAGGGGTATGAGCCATGAGGTAAATGGTTTGGGAGCAGGGGTTGTGTATGGATGGATGAGTGTATTGTGTAGGTTCGGTGGGCGGCAGAATACCACTGTGAGAGGGGTGGGAAGGACAGTGGGCAGGACATACCTCATTTCAGGGCACCACGAAGGTTAGTCAGAAACCTGGCGGAGAACGTAATTTAATTGCTCCAATCCTGGGTGGTACTGAGTTATGTGGGGACTGCTCCCCTGTGGCCAGATGGTGGGACTTTGGGAGGTGATGGGAGACTGGAATGATAAAGCACAGGAGAAGTGTTTTTGTACAAAAGGTTGGGAGGATGATTACCGTCTGTGAAGGCGTCAGGGAGACTTTCAGTATATTTTGATAAGAAGAAACAAGTGGACCACCCTGTTGCTGAACAAACTGCCAAACATGACATCCTTCATTTCAGTGACTGCTTCACAGCCTGTGCCATATGGATCCTTCCCCCAACACCGGCTCTTCTGAATTGCGCAAGTGGGAACTTTCCCTGCAGTACATCTAAGGTTCCCATAACCCTCCTGGCCTCAACATTTGTTAGTCACTGTCCTCACCCATGCAGCCCCTTCCCCGTTCCCATTCCAGCACTATGCAGCCGTCATTCCACCATCTCACTCAGTCTTTTTACTTCTCTCCTTTTCCGCTTCTGCCCCCCCCCCCCCCCCCTGTCCTCTTCCCTGCCCTCTGTCTAACCTGCAGCACTACACTGTCCACCACGCTCACTGTACTATCTGGTGCTGCTGCTCACAGTGTGGTTTCACTGCAGTCGCGTGCGTGCGTGTGTGTGTGTGTGTGTGTGTGTGTGTGTGTGTGTGTGCGTGCGTGTGTAAAATTGTAAAACTTTATCCAAAAGATATTACAGAAAATTCTTAACTAACGTAACTAGCATCTGACAAGGATCTAATGTTTCACAGGTTTATTTACTGAGCTTAAGGAATTAACTTGAGCGGTGCGCTATACCTCAGTAGGTGATAACAGGGTAAATATGAACACGTTGATATACTTGTAGCAACTTTATGGCTATTTTAGGACAATATCTCCACAATGTTGCATTGATATCTTACAGTTATTTGTGATAAATCTTGCTCAAATTGACATTCCCTGTACTGCTCTGAAAATGTTGTTTTCAACTTTTATTTGGGGCGGATGGAGTAGTAAGTATTCCTTGTGAGAAGATTCACTTTGTTGTTGCTGATGGAAGTAATGTATCAATGGAAGATGAATGATCTGTCAGTACCAACAGCTTCCTCGGTACAGCCAACCTAGTTGACCTTAGCTAGCAAACAACACTGTGTTAATAATGTGTATTTGAAAGATGTTGAAATTAGTAGTTTAACTTCATTAATCACCAGACTTAATGATACCAATGTATCTACATGTGTCACCAGATGAAATATTTGATAGCGAAGTGGATAAATTTGAGTGTTTGTATTTTGATAATTTTTTTTTTCTAACTGGTGTAGGGTATTAAAGGAACAGGGAGATCTAAAGCAGCTACTGGCTCAGGCACAAAAATTAACAGAGAAACTTAAAAGTGAGCGGGCAAACATCCAAGCAGCTCTTCTTGAACGTGACCAACAGCTTCAGAATTTGAAGAAAATTTCAAACCAGGTAATTAATATCTTCATATAATTTTATATTTCTCTGGAATGTATGATCTAGCATCATTTAGATTGTTTCAATAATATTCCTGTAGTGTTAGGGACTGCTTAAAGGTTCATAAAAACTTTAATCTTTATTTTATGTGTAAGTACTTCAAAATAGTATGTGTCATTATTCCTAGTAATGGCAGCCTTCTCCTCAGTGCATAAAATGGATTGGATAGATCTTGGAGACATCCCTCTGTCTTCAAATTTATAATGCAGACTACGTGAAATTCCTCAAAAAGAAAATGTGTATTTTCTGCTATGGAAAGCTGTTGAGGAACTGATGTAATAGAACATGAAATAGAAGGAAGGACACATTATATTCAAAGCAGTTTATGAACTGTGTATTTTTGCGATCCATAAGAATTCTGAATATTTTAGAAATGAAATTTGAATTTTTATTGAAGATGGGGGACTCGTTAGGGAAACAAAACAAACTTAACAAAATTCCTACCACTAAATGGCACTGCAAGCAGCAGATTATGTGAAATAAGATTCAGGTTATGCTGCTGTTCCTCAGTTTGTGTCTGAGGCTCTAGGCATGACTGTCTCAATGCTCTGCTGGTAAAGCTCTTTCACAAGAACAGTGACTGTGCACCAATAGTTCTGCAGAAGTTTCAGTCATTACAGGGTATGAAAATAGCCCTCATCAGATTTCTGCCAAGGGTCTGGACAAAATAATTATGAAATTAAAAAAGACGTGTTCTTCTGAAGTTCAATGTAGTGGGAGAAAAACATTGATCTGATGTTAATGGAAGATGTGGCCACAACATTGCCGGAGCTGTTGAGCAGTATGTGCAAACATGCAGTGCATGGGGCATTGCCCTAAATTTGGACATGCCTTTGAATATGGCACATAACAGTCTATGAAACATCATGTGTTGCTATCCATAAAAAATTACTCATATTCGAGTTGCTTCATACTGACATGCCAATGAGACAGTGCAAAAGTTCTCTCCTTCTTGATGCAGTCTTCTTACTAGTTTCGGTTGGACTCCGCCTTCCACCAGACTTCTCCTGTGAAATGATTACTATTACTTAGTAACAGGTGCTGGTGGTTTCACAAACTAGGGTTTATTATTCTGAGTACAAATTAGTTTAACTTCCAGTCGACAAGAAATGTCTTACAGCCAATAACGAGAACAGACATTCGTTATACTTCATAGTCAATATCAGTCCTGTGTCATCTATAGGTCTCATTAGTTACCAAGTCCCACAATCACAGAACTTCACCACGGACGGAGCTCCATGGCACGCTGCACTGCTCCGCAGACTCTGAGCTCTGTCATCATGAGCTGCCATCTGGCACCTCCAGAATATCTCCAACATAAATTACCACACCAATCCAAACAGAACCTAATATAATTTTTCCTGTTCTTTAATTGCTTAAACCTAGTCTTTCACAATTCGGTTCTCAGTCTTATATTTTCTGTAAACACCAATACACACAATCTTGCAGTCTTAAATCAGCAGTAAGGGTGCATATCACCAACTCCCATTGACTACCATGTGCATTTACAACCGTACAACAAACATTTGCTCTAGAATTTCTTGCTTGCATGGAAGTGAACAATGAAGGGCCATGGAATATTTTGAGTACAGGCGAAGCTCCTTTCCACCTCACAGACATTTTTATACACAGAATTGCAGAACATGGGCAATGGAAAATAACCGAAGGGAGTTAGGTCCTGCAGGCCCTTTTAGCTGTATGGTCACTGCTGAATGCTATGAGTGTCTGCTGAGCACCAACATCATTTTACCCCTTCAACTGTGTGTGTGTGTGTGTGTGTGTGTGTGTGTGTGTGTATGTGTGTGTGTGTAGGATATCATTTTTGTGTGAGATGGGACTCCTTCACACATTACACAGGTAATGGCGCAGCTGCTGCAGAGGAATTTTGGAAGTGCTGGAATTATCACCCTACAGTTTGGCTGTCCAGATCACCTGATCTCAATCCATGTGGGCTCTTGCTGTGTTCGGTGCTCCGATTACAAACCTAGCTGAATTGAAGGAATGCATTGCACAATGCATTCTGGACATGAGCCCTGAGACACTGATCTGTTGTGGAACATTCTGTTTCTCAGTTTCAATATGTCACAGAAATCTGTGGACAGCAATAGTGCCACAGCTACTGAATGCCAAACTTGTGCTGTGAAGCACGTTTGGTTTAATGTGCAACTCGCACCATAGCCGGCATATCGTGATTCATCTGTCATTTGTAGCTGAACACACATTACATTAGGTTGTTTGCAGCACCATCTAGGGGAAGAATTTTTGTTAAATTTTTTTGTGTCCGTAATGTTTTTCCCTTCTTTGATAATATTTCATTCAAATTTGACATAGTGGGCATAAGTTTTTGTAGCATTTTGAAACTGGAACTTTAATTATAATTACCCTGTACATCAAAATTGTGCCAAATAAAATTAATGTGAGATAAATCCTCAGTCCATTGAAACCATTGCACTCCTTTGGCTTTATCAAGACTTTTCATACCTTAATTCGTTCTCCTGGCATAATGATAATTTGTCTTTCAGTCTGTTGTCTTTCAGTCTGTTGTCGTCTTTCAGTCTGTTGTCGTCTTTCAGTCTGTTGTCGTCTTTCAGTCTGTTGTCGTCTTTCAGTCTGTTGTCGTCTTTCAGTCTGTTGTCGTCTTTCAGTCTGTTGTCGTCTTTCAGTCTGTTGTCGTCTTTCAGTCTGTTGTCGTCTTTCAGTCTGTTGTCGTCTTTCAGTCTGTTGTCGTCTTTCAGTCTGTTGTCGTCTTTCAGTCTGTTGTCGTCTTTCAGTCTGTTGTCGTCTTTCAGTCTGTTGTCGTCTTTCAGTCTGTTGTCGTCTTTCAGTATGTTGAACATTATGTGGTGGTTCATGATTGTGGGACAACAATGAATTTGAAAGGATAGAACAAATATATTTGACAGTGGATTTACATGTTAAGTTGTCATTATCATAATTACAAGAGTTAATCGATAAGAGGCAGTAAAGTTAAAAAAGAACATTTATTCAAATATACAAAAAAGTATGATGAGTGTTAGAAAAAGTGGAAATATATTGGCATATGACATTGTATCATCATTATCAACTTCTATAGCTCCCAGATCGTTGCTGGGTCTGCTTGCATCATAAGCCTCAGACTCTTTTGATGTCCTCTTGCCATTCTTCCCTCTCTACTCTGTCCCAGACCTCTCTGTTGTCATTTCACGAGCCTGTATTGGCATCCTGTCAACTCCCATTCTTTTAACATGTCCATATCATCTTAATATTGTCTGTTGTAGACTGTTTATGTTTAGCATTGGCATATCATTCGCTAGTTTTCTGATTGTCTCATTCCTTGCTCTATCCATCCTTATTACTCCTAAAAATTTCATCTCACAATCCTGTATCCTGCTCACTTGCCTTTTCTTCATTACCCACATTTCCTATATAAATGTGAGTACTGGAGCATAATATGCTCAGTATAACATTTGTTTGCATTTTGGTGTTATCCTTGTTAGGGACCAGACTTCTTATACTCTGCACAAATCCACGTGTTTGCCTTCCGCTTTCACTAATCTTTTTATCATTCCTCCTGCTGTCTTCTCAGGTACTTGGCTTTTCACTTTCTTTAGTACTTGCCCCTAATACATATATCTGTTGCTATTGTCCTCTCTCGTAGTACCCACTGCCACAATCATTTTACACTTAAATAGTGCATTAAATTTCAACCCTCCCCCCTCCTCCCCATGTTTAGTCTTTCTTAGGCTGCTCCTCCTCCATTTCCCGCACACCATTAAATCACATGCAAATGCCATTGCTTTCATATTTTACTCTCATATTCGCAATGCTACTCCTTTCATTATCTCATCTATAACGATGATGAAAAGTGGAAGGGATTGTGTACTCCATAGCTTCAGCCCATTTTTCCGTTCTAATCGGCCTGGCTTCTCTCCTCCTACTTTTACACAACTTACTCTTTTTTGTACAGTTTCTTTATTCTTCTCATAGTCAGCCTTCAATTCCCCTTTTCAAGAGAGTATCCCAGATCTTGTATTTTTCACACTATGATATGTCTTCTCATTGTCTGGGAACACTATCACTAATTCCTTACGATATGTCTAGTGTTTGTCTTAGACCTACCTTACATTGAAAATGAGGTCCACTGCCAGCATTCCTAGTCTAAACCCATATTGTTCCTCTCTGTTCTCCTCTTATCATCTTCGATAATGTTTTCCATGATCTTCTCAAATACCTTGGCAGCGTGACACATCACTGAGGAAACAAGATTGTATTGTAGATTATTTGGAAACAGCATTGTTAAACAGCCTCATCAAACTTGTTGGAAAATGAAATGAATCATATCAAGAACTGTGTTTCAGCTGTAATATGACCGGGTCTGCGCGAACAAAGTAGATTAACTCCCATATAATTTTGACAGGGTCTCCTGCAACCTTTCTTAAAACTGACTCCCTTTTTCCAGTGTAAACATGCATTGTCCAGTGTAAACGTGCATTGTCCTCACACCTTGACACTACTGAAGTGAGTATTGTTATAATTACTGTGTGGTGCATTGCAGTAAACATTTTGTCAACCAAAACCACACACACCAAGTGAGTTGGTTAAGGTATTGAACTGATGTCCAGGAGGATGGAGGTCCGAATCCTCGTGTAGCCATCGAGATTTTAGTTTTCCACAGGTTCCCAAAACTAAGGTGAATAGTGGAATGGGTTATTTGAAAATGACACAGACAACATCCGTCCCCTGAGCTTTTGTTGTGTCTCTAACGACCTCGTCACCAATGGAACATTAGGACCTAATCTTCCTCCCTCCCTCCCTTCCTTTTTTATGCAAGCATACACCAAATCTCACATCATTCAGTTCATGCTCCCTGTCTCACAGTGTTCCTTCTTAACACCCATCCAACTGTCTGCTGATAACCCTCCAGGAATTAGTCACCCCATGATGCCTCTTCTTCTCTGTGATAACACAAATCTCACAACACATGAAAGCACAGCCAGTGGCCATCTCAAAATAGAAAAAAACTGATCATCATCCCTGCAGATAGAGGCTTCACTAGATGGACCACTGTTATTAATTCACAGAATTTGTGTTACTAGTTATCTGTCATCTGTACATATAAGACTCGTAATTATTCTTCCCAGAAGCTAAGTATTACCTTCCATGTCTGTTCAAATCTCTAGATTCATTTTAAAACCTTTTATCTGAATCCATCTCTTCCTTCAGATATCTTCAGCCTGTCCTAATTCCTCCACACCTCATCTTCTATTCGTTTCATATTGTCCTCTTTGATAAATAAGCTCTTCCAAGATATTAACCTCCACATCTGTAGTAACTTCCATCAGTATCAAAGATGCCAGTCACCACTAATAGTACCATTTGATAGCTACAATTCCTCGCACATCATAAGTCCCCCTCCCTTCTCCGTGCGTTCTTTCTGTACATGGCTGGTCCATATGTATTGATGAATAATCTATATCACAGTGTACTGAATACTGGCCCATAGTCATGTGAAAGGCACTGTCCATATGTATAAGTGGTCAGTGGCACTCTGTGATCATAGGCATGTTTGACCATCCAGTTACAAAACTTGTTGCCGAGCACAGCATAGTTGATTTCAGTGACTGCCTCACAATCTGGATCCTCATCAAAACACTAGTAAATTAAATATATAATTATACAGGTCAGAATTGTCCCTTGAAAGTTTTCTTTTGTCCTGCACTGTCCTTAGACAGTAACTAAAATTCATATGTGCCACACACATCGTTATTATATACTTATCACTTTAAGAAGATTAATCACAAGCCGACATTGGACCATTATAATGATATGAGACAGGTTAGGTTATGAGAGCTTTGAATTATCCAGGGTGATTCACGAAGATATGCAAATATTTTAATATGTTATTCTACGAACAAAGCTAAAGAAAAAGGTTCATATATACATAGGTCCGCAAATGTCTAGTTACAGAGTTATGGCTAATAAAGGATTTTGCCTGAAATTTAGCAGCTTCGCTAATGTGAAGCCATCACAAAACTGTATGAGGTTAAAGTAAAGCACGATTTCCATTTACGTTGTTACTGATCTGGTGAATCTAATAAAACATGTCCCAGACATGTATCTACAGTAGTTTTCCAGAACATCCAGAGAAACAAAGACATAATTTCGTAAAATTTTTAATTTATTAATTACTTGGCCCAATTTTTTTTTTAATTCCTGGCAATTGCACAAAGTTTTTAACAGAAGTTGTAGAGAATTTAATTTTGGAAAAATGACGGTAATAATGTTAATTGAAACTGTATGGACATGTCAGACAATCTGCTTTTATTAATACTATAACACATGTGAATTAATGTTAAACCGGAAAAAACAAAGCTCAGTGTTGAGGAAGTTGTACAGGGTACATACAATTTCACAGTACATATCCAAAAATGTCTCCCCAGTTCAATACCTTTAGCTGCATGTGTATGAACAGATTTTGTTGCTCATTTCGGTCTTACAGGGTTATGGAAAACTGCTTCAGATACATGTCTGGGTCATGTTTTATTAGATTCACCAGACCAATAACAACAAAATAAATGGAAATCATGCTTTACTTTAACATCATACAGTTCTGCGATGGCTTCATTCATATTAGTGAAGTTGCTAAATTTCAGGCAAGATCTTTTTTAGCCCTAACTCTGTAACTAAACATTTGCAGACCTATGTTCATATGAACTTTTTTCTTTAGTTTTACTTGTAGAATAACATATTAAAATATTTGCATATCTTCGTGAATCACCTTGTATACAGCATGTTCCATTTATCTGATGAGACTGCCTGCCCGGGTTATTGCAGGCTGGTCACGGACTCTGCACCTGCTGGTTGAATGGGTCCCATGGGACTGCAATATGCCCCCCCCCCCTTTTTTTGTGGGTTTTAGCCTGAATGCCATACAGACATACGCGTCTTGTCGGCCAGTCTCATTCAAGCAGTGAAAGAGGCATCACAAGTATAACAGTGAAGTTTGCGAACACAACAATAGCAAGAGCAACTTGTTCAATTTCACAGCGAGTGTTTATTGATAATTCATATGTGCATACAGAGTCCCCTCGTACTGTTAGGAGATTGTGTGTACATAAGTTTCCAGGTGTTTGAGTTCTGAGTTGTGATGCAGTTCACAAATTAGTGAATAAATTTCTTGAAATGGGAAGTTTTCTAGACCAAGAAGCATAAACAATGATGTACAGTGCTCACAGAAGATCGTCTCGATGACATTGCATACCGCATGGGAAACTCCCCTAAAAAGTCTCTTAGAAATCTTTCTCAGCAAACACAAAAATCTTACACCTCTGTACAAAGAAAAAGGTGTACTAAATTGCCAAAACTGGTACCCAAATAAAATAAGTTTGGAAACTAGATTTCTGAAAGTTGGTTGATTTGAAATCCTGTATCGAACAGCCAAGTTCTGGAACCATCTCTGAAAAGATGGACATAAAGAGTCTGTACAATGAGGTGCTTGGGCTAAGGCCCTATAAAGGATCAGTAGTACAGGAACTTCGACCAGGTGATCCTGTGCACAGAATTGAGTTTTGCAAATGGGTTTTAAAACAAATGCATGATGATGAAATGGATCATTAACTCATTCTGTTTTCAGACGAAGCTTGGTTCCATTTACATGAGTATGTTAACTCCCAAAACTGTCGACGTTGGAGCGCAGATAGACCTGTTGTGCTTCAGGAGGAACCCCTTGATGATCAGAAAATAGGGGCCTTGTGCATAGTTAGTGGTGACAGTATAATAGGCCTAATTCTTTTTAATGACACAGTTACAAGTGAAAGACATGTGCAAAACATTTTGCGAACATTTTTTAATGAACTGAGTGAAAGAGAAAAAAAGCTTCACATTTTTTTCAACAGTATTTGGCAAGGGTTTATACGGCCAATACTGCATGTAATTCACGATGTGTTCGATGAAAGAGTGATTAGTAATATTATCTGACCCGCAAGAAGTCCTGATTTAACTCAATGCAATTTTTATTTGCGGGGTGCACTAAAGGACAAAATGTACACAACAAATCCTCACATGATATAGGAACTCAAGGATAATATCCATGAATCAATTAATTCAATATCTCAGAGAGAATTACAACATTTGATTAATAATTTCTCGAGTAGATGTCAGACATGCATGGAAAATAACAGCAGGCAGTTCCAACATCTCCTTGCATGACATGGGGAAGTACAAAATTTATTTGCTTACATTTTAAATGTAGTCATTTCGTACCACAACAGTAGACGGGTGACAGAGCATCTGGTCGCCGAGCAACGGAGCGCTCGCTGCCTGGCTGCACAGTCGGTCATCAGGTAAATGGAACACCCTGTACTTGCAGAGTGCACTTTCATGAATAATTGGCACAGGCCATTTTCAGATCATGACAACAAGCAGCAATGTGCTTTAAAGTTACATGTACCATGGTCCTTGTTATTAGAGGTTGGTAACCAATACTATGCCATCTGGCTGTAACTGTCCAAGGTGAAAGATGGAAGATTATCTTCTAAAACTGATAATCTTGAATAATGGGATGTTTGATAGATGAATTTTATTTACTGTCCTGAACCTGAGTTACATCACATCAGGATAAAATTGCATGCCATGGATTCCTTTTGCTGGAATGATTTGTAGAAAATGCTTTTTTTCTGACACAGTGTAATTCTTTAACTGTAAATAAAAAAAACTGCAACCAGTCACTTTAGAAATAATTGTTTATTTCCATAAAATAGTGTTCAAGCCTTACCAAGCCCATTATCTGATGGGGCGTGCAGAAGTTCCGTATTCATTTTTTTGTAGTGTGATGCTTGGTACTGGCTCTGTGACAAGAAGACGTGAGAGATCGTAATGTTTTGTAGAATGCAAGCTTTCATGGCCGATATTTGCATTATTGCTGATATTTGTTTTATGGGTTTATGGGCATAAGGCTGTGCTCCAAAATGGATAATTATGTCTTTGCCCATGGTCTTACGCCCATAAAATAAATATCAGAAATTTTAATGAGTGGTGGTATCTTGCAAGTTGTTGCAAAATGTATTTCTTTACTTACTGCAACAACATGGGCAGTATTGTAGTTAATGTCTACCTGGCAGCTTCATTTGATCATAATTTCTAGTAGTATAGACATACAGAATTGTAGCACAGATCATGTAGGGCCTTGAAAAGTTATTGTTCTCGATATGAAATTGACCGCCTTACTTAAGAGCAAAATAATTAGTTTTATTGTTCGGCTTATTATTTTCTGTCTATGCCCATGGTTGCCACAGGTTCTGGAAATCAGGGAAGTTCAAACACTTCAGGGAAATTTGAAAAAAAAAAAAAAAAAAAAAACACTGGAAAAAGCTCATTTTTGTCTCAGTAGATGAAATAATTTGTTTACTGAGGTGTCATGCATTGTCACTGACTTGGTGCAACTGAGTACATGCGTCGCTTTCCTGCTCCCGCATTACTACTGCTTCTCCACTTCCTTCCACTCCCCTCAGCTTGTAGTCAGTGCTCTCACCACTTCTTGCTGCTAGCCTAGCGGCTTCTGACAAGGGAGAGGGAGGCATGAGGAGTGGTTTGTTTGGATCTGATTCTCAGAACTGTGGGCGCAGCTGCCAGAGACGGCGGTCATGTGTGCATGAGTTGTGTCTGAGTAATTGTGTGTGCTCTCGTTTTCTGACAAAAGCTGTGGCTGAAAATTTAGTTGTGAGGGTGTGATCTTCTTTTCTACGTTGCCTATCTGCGGCTCAGCAATCATCTTCACAGTAAGTTGCTACCTATCCTCATTATTATTGAGTCTCAGAGTATTTGAACAATTTATCTGTAGCATGGATTGATCACCATGGTCTCATTTCATCAACATGCTGTGTGTGGCTCATGAATAGCTGGCCACATGAGTGGATTTCCGTGACGAGCCAAAACCGCAGTCAGTTTGTGCTGGTATTTGTAATGGATTGGGCCTGCCAATCTGAAGCCATTCAATTCCCACTATTGTGCAAGCACTGCCCATCAGATCTAGTCTCACTGATCTACCCACAGGTCGGATCTTTTTGTGTGTGGTGTAATTCAGTGGATTTTCATGGTTTATGCATGGAACCAGGACTGTGGTGCTCCTCAGCAGGCCAGAGGCCATGGGCGATGGATTTCACGAATTGCGACTGTCTCACCACAAGTACGTTGTACAGTGTGACATTTTGTAGACATTTTATTTCTTCTAGTACATTTTGCCACTTAAAAAGTAGTTTATATGATAGAACGTGTGGACGATAAGAAAAAGAAAATTGTGGCAGTCGCTTGCAGTTTGTACGCTATATACCCATATATTTCTCAAAAGAAAAATAATAGATATAACACAGTGGGTAATAACCAACAATAACCAACATAGTAGAACCAACCTTTTGTTGGCATTGCCTACAGCGTTGGTTTACACAATTCTTCCCCACCTTATACACATCTTTCAAGAGGCCTTTTTTTCTGAGGTTATTTCTGAAATCAGTGAAGGTATTTGAAATCTGTCTTGCAACTCCAAGGAAATGCGTATGTTTGTCACCAAATGTGTTTAGTTTTATTGAAATAAAATAACATCAGTGATCTTAATTAAACACTTATACCATTTTGCATGCTTTCTCCATGCTGAAAATCAGGGAATTTCACTTGGGGAATCTTGTTGCAAACCTGATACCATATTTACGTACGTTAGCAGCTGGATGTCACACTGGGAAAGTGTATTTTTCTGATGTTGTGGTCTGTAACTGGAATAGATGTAAGCGCCTTTCCTAGATTTAGCTGTGACTGAGTTACAGCTCAGACAGTGAAAGTGTGACTTTTTTACGAAGCCCTGTTCCAAAATTATATATTGAAGAGCACCTATTGACCACTTTGGCTTAACAAATGCTTGTGGGGTAGTGTAAAAAATGGAGAACTTGAACAGATGTATGTAGTCCAGTTTATTAGGTAAACTGATGCAGTTTGTAACAAAACAGAACAACATTTAATATGCAGGTTAGTCATGTTGTGATACTAATTACCATCAATGTGTTACTAGCAGACTTAGTTCGTATTAATGCAGTGTGGCACCACACAATGAGATGGCTTAACTTGAGGCTATATGCACACTCCTTGATATGTTCAGTACAATTGCATTAAACATGCGTTGAAAAAGCAGAAAGGCAGTCAAGGCTGGGGCTCACTTTACTGTGCTGCCAACAAGGGAAACACTGTAAATCAAGTCAATAACAGTGTGATGAAACAATAGTTAGTTTCCTTGCAACATTAGGGAAATGAGTTTGTCATTGATACTCATTAGTGCTTCTACTGATTTTGAAGAGGGGCATGACGTTGGCTGTTTGTCGTGGTGATGTGGGGCTGTGTTCACATAGTCAGGAAGCTGAAGTTCAGCAGTTAGCAATTTGCACAACTTCAAAATCCTGAGTACCGGCCAAGAGTTCCTCCAACATGTGATACTTTGATTAGAATAAACTAACTTACATAGATTATAAGACTGCATAAATAAGAGATCCAGGCTTTGTTTGATTTAAGTGGCAGTATGTGCCATTGGCAAAACTCAAGATGAAAGTCTGTTACCTGCACTTTACTTGGATAGTTTCCAAAAAGCATGTCGAGCACACACAGTGTGTTTAGGAATGACCAAGAGAGGAGAAATGACCTGTATAATACAGTGGACATCACCAGAAAAGTGAAAATGCTGCTGAAGGTGCCATAAATAGATGTCCCGCTCCTCCTCTGTGTCATCGAAAGCAGCAAAGGGAATAGACAGTGACAAACTGCCTGTTATTTAGCTGGCTCACAGTTTGACTACAGTAGCGGTTGGTGAAGAGATTATAGTCATGTTTCTTGTGTTGCTTTAATACCACAGTTTTGAGATTTGTTGTTTTGTAGTAAAATGTAGAATGTGACACACCTCATTCTCGCTTCTGAGGTGCAATCCCTGTCTGTTTTACTGAGTTACACAAATAATTGAATAGGTAAATAGGTAAGTAAGAGTGTCTTTGTCATCTTTAATTGAGAGAAATAATTTTGGGGGCAGGCCAACTCAAGTCCTGAACAGTAAGTCCAATGCAAGTCCGTAGAACATCAGTCAAACAATACCAAGTCATGATAAGCAACAGACAGACATAGCTTACGGTGCAAAGTCACAGTTACAGTGAATACTCAGGAGAAGGCCAGTGTTGGAGATAGTACCCATCTTTGCTGTAACTACCCACTGTGGCAGTGTCATCTTTATTGCATTAGCTGCTTTACAACCATGATGATACATAACTGTAAGTATAAATAAAAATTTGGACTACGTAAGGCTTCCTTTGCAACTGGCTAGATGATGCATCACAATGCATGCCACAGAATTAGCACCCCTTTGTTCTAAAGGGTGACACTTCAGTTTGCAGCCCCTCACTGATCTGTATGTTTTGCCCATTAGAAGCTGCCATCTCACTTGTTTATGCTTCTACTAGTTTATTTGATACTGTGGTCGCAGACAACTGACCTCTTCAATTATTGGTCACATTGACATAACCTCCTTATAGCGCCTGCTTCACATGAGACAGCGCTTCCGTGCATAGACGCGGAGCGATAGGGAGGCGTGGAGGGGATAAGGTTTTTCGCATGCATGGCGGCAGAATGTGGGCAAACGAAGTCCCTGTTGCCAAACTGTGTTGCTGCGGACAACAATCATGTTCACTTGCCTTCAGCACATTGTATTATACGTTCAAATTTATGAGGGATTAATACACTTTAAAACCGATTTCGATCATTCATCTACATGAGAGAAATCTTACATTCGAGGCTTGAGGTTGTGTCCACTGCTTCACAGCAATTGCGTGTGTGACGTCAGAAGGCGAGAACGGTTGATACAGCTTTGTGAAGAGGTCAAGAGCAATTTTCCTCAAAACGACAATTGTCTAATGACAAGACCATCAAAAATAGTTGCAATAATTGCCATTTATTGCGATTTGGACTGTATTATAAGTAAAAATGTAATATGTAACAAAGTAAACTCAAATTCAAATCAAAATCCTTACATTTGTTTGACGACTGCTTCTAATCCATATAATTTTTTAAATGTGTTTCTCTACCATTCCCCTCTTGAACAGCGTGCAGGAAATATGAACGCTTTTATCTTTCCTTGCGAACTTAAATTTTTCTTATTTTATTATGATGATCATTCCTCCCTATGTAGGTGCGCGCCAACAAAGTATTTCCACACTCTGAGGAGAAAGTTGGCGACGGAAATTTCATGAGAAAATCCTGCCACAACGAAAAACACCATTGTTTTAATGATTGCCACCCCAATTCGCTTATCATACCCATGGCAGTCTCTCCCCTATTTCACGAAAATGCAAAACAAGCTGCCCTTCTTTGAACTTTTTCGATCAATTCTATCTGCTGTGGATTCCATACCTGACAGCAATACTCCAGAAGAAGGCTGAAAAGCATAGTGTAAGTAGTCTCTTTAGAGGACCTGTTGCATGTTCTACCAATAAATCTACCAATAAATCACAGTCTTTGGTTTGCTTTCCACACAACATTATCCCTGTGATAGTTGCATTTTAAGTTATTTGTAATTGTAATCCCTAAGTGTTTAGTTGAATTTACAGCCTTTAGAATCATGTGTTTTATCCTGTAATCTGAATTTAGTGGATCCCTTTTAGTAATAATGTGGATGACTTCAGACTTTTCATTATTTAGAGTCAGTTGCCACTTTCCTCACCATACAGATCTCTTGTCTAAGTCGTTTTCTAATTTGTTTTAATCTCTGATGACTTAAGATGGTAAATCACATCATCTGCAAGCAGTCTAAGAGGGCTGCTCAGATGACCCCTAAATTGTTTATCAGATCAGGAATAGAGGTGCACCTGTAACACATCCTTGCAAACGCAGATATCGCTTCTATCACTGCTGATTTTCCGTCGATTACTACATACAGTGATCTTTCTGACGGGAAGTCATGAAACCAGTCGCACGACTAAGAGAGTGCTCCATAGGCACACAATTTAATTAAAGTTGCTTGTGAGGAACTTCACTTTTATTGCCATCATATGACATTTACATTTGGAAATCTCATTAAAGCTTTTACTGATATACATTCACAGCTATACTGCTACAAGAAAGTAACATCAGCATCTGAATGAATAATATGTTCAATCTGTAAATGAAACTGCATTGTCGCAAAATACGGCAACAGTGCAGCACGTGGAAGAGAGATTCTCACAGTCCAGTTTGTAACTTACGGCTATCTGCTCGGAAAGAGAATGAATCGTATTGGCTACTTGCAGTTAATGGTGGGGGATGCGCAGAATGGCTGAAAATAGAGCCGCCTTCCAACATGACACGAGCTATAATACGGTGATTTGCACACTTGCTAACTGTAATTTGAAAGTTCTGCTTGCGAGTAGTTCTAGCTGTTAAAGTGCACCTCCCACACATACATTGGCGACACGCAGTGCAGCCACCGCCACTACTGTTGCCCATTCTCTTCTCCCACTGTGCCATCTGTGCAGGTTGGGGAAAGTTATTTTGTGTGCACTCTACTGCTGATAGAAACAAAGAAAATTACACAAAGTATCCTAGCTTTTGTTTCTGATAGTTCCTTCCTGGGGAAGGACAGAGGGATAGATTGAGGCAGGTTAAACGGGAAAGGCAGATCACTAAGGTCCAAAGATGAGAGGGACTCAACTGTTGTGGGAACAAGAGGGGATCAAGAGGTAAAAGGTGTGGGGGGGGGGGGGGGGGCAAAGCGTCGGCGAGAGCGAGCGAGCTACTCTGAGACCTCTCCCACTTCCTCCTCCCCCACTGCTTTTATGTTTGTCTCTGCCAACAGTACTGACATTTTTTCCAAATGCAAGTTTATTTAGTTTTCATTAGTCGTTTAATGTTGTTATAGATTTTCTGTATTGAAGTCTTCTGTTCCTTTTTCCTCTGAGCTTTGTATAATCTCACTCGTTAAATTGTTGGTTATGATCTACGTCTGGATCTATACTATGCAAACCACTGAGAAGTGTATGGCAGAGGGTATGTCCCACTGTACCAGTTATTAGGGTTTCTTCTCATTCCAATGGAGGGTGGGAACAATGATTGTTTGAATGCCTCTGTGCATGCAGTAATTATTAAAATTTTATCCCCGCAGTCCCTATTTGAGCGAAACGTAGGGGATTGTAGTATGTTCCTACATTCATCTTAAAAAGTTGGTTCTCGGAACTGTTCATAAACTCTCTCAGGATAGTTTACCTCTGTCTTCAAGAATCTGACAGTTCAGTTCTTTCAGTACCTCTGTGACACTCTCCAACAGATCAAACAAACCTGTGACCATTTGTGGTGCCTTTCTCTGTATACATTCAATATACTGTTAGTCCTATTTGGTATGGGTCCCACAAACTTGATCAATATTCTAAAACAGGTCACATGAGTGATATGATATGTATGCTGTCTCCTTTATAGACTAATTGCATTTCCCCCGTTTTCCACCAATAACCCAAAGTCTGCCACCTGCTTTACCCACAACTGAGCCTATCTGATCATTCCATTTCATATTCCTACAAAGTGTTACAGCCAGTTATTTGTATGAGCTGGCTGATTCCAACAGTGACTCGTTTATATTATAGTCATAGGATACCAAGTTATTTTCATTTTGTGAAGTGCAAAATTTTACGTTTCTGAACATTCAAAGCAGCTTGCCAATCTCTGCACCACTTTGAAATCTTATTGAGCTCTGACTGAATATTTATGCAGCTTCCTTCATTATAGATAACTAAGTCATCTGCAGAAGTCTGAAGTTACTATTAATATTGTGTGCGTTGTGTGCAAGATCATTAATAAACAATATGAACAGCAAGGGTCCAAACATACTTCGCTGGGCACACCCAAAGTGACTTCTACATCCAACTATGACTCTCCATCCAAGATATCTACATCTACATCTTCAAAGTTACTCTGCAAGCCACCGTACAGTGTGTGGCACAGGGTACCCTGTTCCAGTAACTACTAAGATAACATACTGTGTCCTCCTTACCAAAAAGTCCTCAATCCAGTCACAAATTTCACTTGATACCCCATACGATCATACTTTTGACAATAAGCTTAGGTGTGGTACTGAGTCAAACGCTTTTTGGAAATTAAGAAATACTGCATCTACCTGACTGCCTTGATGCAAAGCTTTAAGTATGTCATGTGAGAAAAGTGCAAGGTGGGTTTCTCATTTTAGATGTTTTTGGCATCTGTTTTGGTTGGCATGGAGGAGGCCATTCTGTTCAGGATACCTCATTACGTTTGAGCTCAGAGTATATTCTAAGATTATACAACAAATAAATGCCAAGAATACAAATCAATTCTCAAGGATATTAGAGGGTAGTTTTGTGGATAATTCCTACTATTCTTCTCTTGTAGATGGGAGTAATCTGTGCTTTTTCAAAGAAACAGGTATGATTTTTTTTCGAGGGATGGGCAATAGATTACAGTTGGAAGCGGAGCTAACTCAGCTATAAATTCCGTACAAAATCTTACAGGGATTCCATTGGGCCCGGGAGCTGTGTTCAGTTTTAATAAGTTCAGCTGTTTCTCAATACGACTGACACTAATACTTATTTCATTCATCTTTTCACTGGTACGAGGATAAATTGGGGCTATTCTCCTGAGTTTTCCTTTGTAAATAAACCTTTGAAAACAAGAGTTAATCATTTCAGCTCTTGTGTTGTTACCGTCAATTACAGTTCCTGTCTCATTCACTGGGGACTGGACACTAACTTTGGTGCCACATGATAGTTTCATTTCCACAAGGATGTGGATGGGTACAATAAATGTACTAAAGTTTTAATTGCATTAGAGGAAATTAACTAAATGACTCGAATTTTCACAGTATTGCAAAGTACTATATTACTGTCATTTACTCAATTGTTCTTTGGAGGAGGAAAAACATTGACGAATCAACTGTTCTCTTCACAGTAATGTATTTAAAAATTTCCTTACCTATCAGTCTGTTCGTTATTTACGTATACACATCTGCCCAAAGTGTTACATGAGCATGCCAGTGTTGCCAGGTTGCATTGCATTAGGCACGGTCAGAGTTTTTTTCTGAAGTGAGGAAAACATACTTGTGTGTGTGTGTGTGTGTGTGTGTGTGTGTGTGTGTGTGTGTGTTTGTTTGTTTGTGTCATGGACCAATTTTCCCACACTACAGGAGGAAGTGTTATGAACTGTAGAAATGTTTATATGCAGTATGATATTGTATTGAAAAGTTTTCACTGCGACGCACAACTGCTTCTAGAGCTGATTTTTATAGACAGACAGAAGTTGGTATTAAAAACTTGAGCAATGTGCTAGCAGTAATATGCCCACAATGTAATTGGTACAAGGTTTACAACTTTGCTTCCACCATTTTTTCCTCAACATTTGATGCTTTAATGAGAGAAATTGGTTACACGTGTATCATTCAAAGTATTTTTAATTGCTGGCCACTACTTTCTCCCATCTTTTGGGCAGTGTACGAATCTCGCGATGAAAAAATTGTTCATCTTTTGAAGCGATCCATGAATCGGTCTAATTTGTGACTTCTTCATGATATCGGAAGTGTTGGTCAGCCAGGCCATGCACCATTGATCTAAACAGGTGATAGAGGAAACAATGTCTGTAGAATACGGCAGGTGGGGTAGGACTTCCCATTTTAATATTTCGAAGTATGTTTTGAACTCTTTTGCAACATGGTGTCAAGCATTGTCGTGCTGCAAAATCACTTTATCGTGCCTATCGCTTTATTGCGGCCGTTTGTCTTTTAATGCTTTGCTCAAATGCATTAATTGCGTTCGATGACAAGCACTTGTGATTTTTTTCACTTGGTTTTAACACCTCATAGTACACAACGCCAAGCTGGTCCCACCAAATGCAGAGCTTGATCTTGGAGCTGTGAATATTCGGTTTGGCCATCGGTGTGGGAGCATGGCCGGGATATCCCCATGATTTTGTGTTCAGAGTTATCATAATGAACCCATTTTTCGTCCTGGGTTACAATACAATGCAGAAATCCCTTCCGTTTTTGCCTCTGAAGCAACTGTTCACAAACGCCGTTCAAAGTCTCTTGGTTTCAACTCACATGGGACCCAAGTTCGTTCTTCCTGAATCATGCCCATAGCCTTGAGACATTTTGAAATGGATTGCTGTGTCACTCCCACCAATCATGCCAATTCTTCTTGTGTTTGACGTGAGTCTTTTCTCAGCAATGTCTCCAATTCTGCACCTTCGCAAACATTCTCTCTTCCACCATTGTGCCGGTCTACGACGTTAAAATCACCGTTTTTGAAGCATTAGAAAAACCACTCACAACATATTCTTTCACTAATAGCTTCTTTACCATACGTACTTGAGAGCAGTCGATGAGACTCAGCTGCTGGTTTCTTCATACTGAAACAAAACAGTAACACCTCCCGCAAATGGTGAGAATTAGGCTCGTAAACTGACATTTAACATTTTTATGATGCAGACACAAATTGACTAATGTTTGAATGAGGTTATATTGAACAAGGTCCAAGCTAACTGCCTGACGTCTGCGATCTGTTTCTTTTGACCGCTACTTACCATTGTCGCCACCTATCAGCAAATGGCAGAAGCAAAGTTGTACACCTTGCATATTTAAAAAAAAAAAAAAAAAATTAGATATTTAAACAATGGAAATGCCAGGTTGGAATATCAACAGTTATTTGACTAAAGTGACCAGAGATAGCAGCTGTATGCCTGAGGGTACCTGCTTCTCTCTCTCTCTCTCTCTCTCTCTCTCTCTCTCTCTCTCTCTCTGTGTGTGTGTGTGTGTGTGTGTGTGTTTTCCTTTCTTTTCTAAAGAAGGCTTTGGCCAAAAGCGAAGTGTGTAACAGTCTTTTCATTGTGCGTGTCTGCAATTCAACGTGTCGTCTGGTGCGTAGGAATCCATCCTTTCAGAATTGTTGATTTAGGTATTCATTCATTACTCATATATCCACCAGTGACATCATTTTGGATGTATGTAGAAGACAGAAGCCAGAAATATTACAAGAAAGTCAACACAATTTTCGTGGTATTACTTAATTTATTTATAACCTCTGCCGTTATAAGCCAAATGCAATGATGGCCCAGAAATGTGTGAAAGATATCACTTTGCATGCACAGTAAATGGCTATTCTTTTCTTGGTGCATTTTTAACTTTCTTTTCATAATTGATTTGATAATGGATAGTCACTTCGTAGTTTGTTATAGTGAAACACACTACAGATCCCATTGACAAAAACAATAGTAATTTTCATAGTTGTACCAGGTCAGTTTGACCTACAAAGTATAAAAATTTCTCACAAACACTGTAACATCACTGCTTGAGATGGAAGGCTTTATCTATCTTCAACTAGTTTGACGAACTATTTTTCAGTCACTAAGGCATGTGAAACTTTTCACATTAAACTACCATCATATGTTGAACTGTTTGCTTACAGTGTCTCCTTCAGTATAAATTGTTTTCACTAAAAATTCGCTCTTCTGGCAAAAGGAGACTAGGTCCAGAAATAGGAAAAATGAAATAGTGTTACTCTTGTAGGAAATAATGACAACTGTATTTGAGCAAAATGGTATAAGCCAACTTTGAGTGCTGTAATGAGGAAGAATATCTTCTTCTTCTTCCTCCTTTTTTTCCCCTCCCCCCTCCCATTTGGGGTGACCTGTCCAAAATAATATAAATAACATTCAGCAGGGGGATATATTGGTCTCTTATTAAATTATGGAAATTGGATTTATACTCTTTTGTTGAAAGGAAATAAAACATTTAAACAGTTATGCGGTTTTGTGTCATATTACGCATACTCATCATAACCTGTGTGATCCACAGCACCAGTCATTTATGAGATATACTTTTTTAAAAAAAAAGCTTGGGTGTATATTTATGATAGATTATAAATTTGCCAGTGCAGCTGGAACACCTGCTTGGTGGTGGTCAGCAGTAGAGGGTATCCCTCCACCTCAAATCTGCTCTCCAACACTCCTGTGAATGACACAGTAGTGTGGTTTTGTAAACTAAGTGTATTGAAGGAATCAAAGATACATTCTGTATTGTTGTTTTTGCTGCCGGATAACATAATTATCCAATTATCCTGCAGTGGCCAACAGTATGAATTTGTGTGTGTATCATTTTTTGCATAGTAGCCATTCCTTCTTTACACAACATTTAGCCATAGTTCCAGGAAGAGAGATGTAACTATGAAAAGGATAGTTGCCTTAGAGATGGCACTGTTCAGTAATAATTTTTTTTTATTTTTATTAGAAGTACCACCCATTCTTTTTCAGTTGTTATAAATTCTTAGTAAACTTCAAGTAAGAAAAGTATGTGAAACAAAATGCAAATATATAAAAAGTGATGCTATCAGCAGTAATTACCTGATACTTAAAGGGGAAAAAATAATAGGTGACCTGAATAAGACTTTGAAAGAATTTGTGTTTCTTGTAATTACAGTCACAAAATGTAACACTGTGTCCAATAACAAATGTTGAATTAGAAGATCACATATGAGGTTTCTTCTTAATAAATTAATTTTTGTTCAAATGATCCTTCAGTCATTCAACAGGCAAGGTTTGGCCGTAATAACAACATACACAATATCTTACTGTTCTAATAAATATCATGTACATAGATTGTAGCATGTTCAAGTTATGTCTTAGATAACTTTTGATTAGAAAAATATTTAGTATTGTGGTAGCTGACTTATACCAAGTCTTCTTTATGAATTTATTCTTTCATTTTATAATTTCTCACAGGAGGTACTGACTTTGAAGAGAAAGTTGAAGTCGATGAAAGCACGTCTGGCTGAGAAAGAAAAACAAGAAGGCGAGAATGCTCATCACCTGGAGGAAGTGACTACTCGCACATTACGATTAGTGAGTTCTCCATCTCTCTGCGGTCCTAAGTTGCTTTGTTTGTTACTTGATAACCATTGATGCTGATAATAGCAGTGTGTCTTAAAACCAGTTTTGTAGTGAAAGCTCATACTCATTCATTTGCTGAAGAAAGTTGTGATAACAGTGACACATTCTTAGGGCTGTAGCTATATTACTTAGCAGTTTAATTTATTGATATAACTGCTATTCAGAGCAGACTAAAATAAGCAATGGACTCAATACTTATAAAACAGTTTTCATTTCATCTGATGCTTTACTTGGAAATCTGGCAGCTACTACCTCCATGGGTATTCTTCAGAACCAGTTATCTCCACAGTGCTACGGAATGAAATATTTATAAGTAATATTGTGACTCATCACACAGATAGGGATAGAAATCTACAGAATCAGAAAGTAAAATTACAAAGGTACAGTATTTCTGTAATAATGAATAAAATCAGCAGGAGAGTATGTTAGTATCCAGAATTACTGACATGTTTGAGTCACACATCTCTTTCCAAGTACAAAAAGGACGCAAAGATAGAACGTGAAGAATCTTGTTACGAAATCTGCTACTGTCAGGCTATAGTTGTTTTTGCATCATTGGGGACCCATGGCTTTTGAACGAAATTGTGGTTCTTGTACAATGTTTGTTTTGACCCTGTGGCTATGGGTCTGTTGTCAGCCAACAAATACATTAGTATGAGGGCGGGGGGGGTCCAAAAATAACTGGAATTTCTTTGTAGGAAGCATGTACTTGATTGTTTTTCAAATACAATGTTAGTATCTTTCAAAGTACTCTCCATTAGCATTAATGCACTTGTCCAAGTTTTCATTCCAGTGTTGGAAGTACCTTTTAAATTAGTCCTCTTTGATATCTGCTAGCACCTTCATGACATTGCATTTTACATGTTTGACATCGGCAAATTGCTTCCCTTTCAAATCCTCAGGAACAGGAAGAAGTCCAAGGGTGCTAAATCTGGCGAATAGGATGCAGTGATCAAGATGGTAGTCCATCAAGGCCAAAAACTGGCAAGCACTGCAAGCTGTGTGTGCAGAAAACTTTCATGGCACAGAAATCACATGACGGAATTTCACAAAACTGGGCATATACGCGCCAAAGTTCTGTGAAGTGTTTTCATAATCTCCAAATAGAATTATTGGTTTACTGTATGGTTTTGAGGGACAAATACTGAGTGTACGATCCCTGTGATGTCAAAAAGATCAGTATTGTCTTCATGTTCGATTTCGCCTGCCAAGCTTCTTTTGGATGAGGTGAGCCAGTTGACTCATTGACTTGACTGTTGTTTCCTTTCTAGATCATACCCATAACACCATGACTCGTCACCTGTGATGATTTTGTTGAAAAAAAAAATTGGATTGTCTTTGAATGCATCATTCCTTTCATGACAGGCTTGAACATGGTGATCCCTTTGACCATGTGTGAGAAGTCTCAGCTTTACTGTCACTCTTCGCATTCCAAAATCAGTGGTCAAAATACTCTGAATTGAGCTCGAGGACAGAGCAGATAAGTCCTTGAGCCGGTCAATTGTCCTGCATCGATCTTGGTTGATCAGATCACGGATTTTGCCAATGTTGTCCTCGTTTTGAACAATTGAAGGGCGACTGGAATGAGGCTGATTTCAGTGGACATTTCTCCCTTTTTAAACCAAGAAAACCATTCGTACACTTGAATTTTATTAAGAGCTTTGTAAGCTGTTTGCATCATCACAACAGTTTCCACTGCGTTCTTGCCAAGTAAAAAAACAAAATTTCACACCCACGTGTTGTTCGTAAGCAGTAGCCATTTTCTCTTGTCATGTCTGCACTGTATGCACACTCACGGAACTGCCAGAGAAACCACACTAGTCTCTGTCTGGTGTCACCGCCTGGCAGAATGACTCAGGAGAGGTCCTACAATAGCCCTCTATCAGCGAAACCTGGTCCTACAAGCATACAATGTGTATCATTATGATTCCAGTTATTTTTTGGTCCTTCCGTGTATGTTAACTAATTTCTCCAGTTCTAAGAAATGTGTAATACTGTGTGTATTGGATTAATTTCTGCTATTGAATGAAATACTGTTAAGTACTACAAAACTATGAAATTTGACTGTGTGTTCTGTAGTGTACAAAACTTCAATAACAGAAGAAACACATGCTCAAAAAGACACAGCAGGAAGGAACCACAGGATTATGTGAAATTACATTCCATTTTAAACATCTGGCGAAGAACTCTTGCAGAAGTCACACAGTATCTAAAATATCTGTGAGCAGTCTCAGTACAATGCCTGAATCATTATTCTTACTATGTCCTTAACTAAAGAGTACCCAACAACAATGATACAACAGTGTAAATTGTGTAAACAACTGCATAAAAACAAGAACGCAAAGAATAATTTTGGGAGGGCAGGTCTCTACTGACATAATTTTTAAACACCATTAAACTGAGTTTAAAGTGTTTAACTTTAATTATGTAGAATGTAACTGCTGAAGAAGGTGACTTTCTCCATTTTATGTTTGAATGTTTGTGGTTAAATTCAGGAAGAAGAAGGGAAAAAACTGGAGGAAAACAATCAGATGTTCATGGAAAGTCTGTTGCGAGATGTTGATGAGCGGGAGGAGGCAGCAAAACGTCGCCTTAAAGAAGCATTGGAAAACTTGCATCATGACAAGGCTGCAATTGAAAATGAGATAAAAGGTACAGTATTTCTTTATTATATCTGCTATTATCAGATGATTCAGATAAACATTTGCTAATCATCAGAATTTGATGCAGATTTCTTTTTAACACCACACACTAACAGGCGGAAATCAGGAGAACAGTGACATAGTCATCTTCAATTAAGTACAGTCCCTATGTATCTAACTCGAAACTGGCACTTCACACCTTATCTTATGACTGTGGAATTGCTGTTGGTGATGTCTGCAATGATTACTTTGATATCGCAGTGGAACCTTGCTTAACAAATGCCTCCCATAATACGCAATTCACATAACAAGCAAAACAAATTGTAAAAAAAAAAATTGACTCACTTAACAAGCGATGTTTCACATAATGAGTGATGATTTAGTGTGATGTCACCAGCTATTCATGCGCGGTGGGAGAAATATTCAACAATATGAACACTTTTCTGTGTCAGCAGCGGTATATGAACAATGTCTTTAGTTCTTACTTTAGTCTGGGTTTACCTCTCTTTCTGCTACCATCTTAGTGCAACTTGAGATCACATATTTTTCTAAACTTGTGTTCACATAGTTTTGTGTTTTTTTGTGCAAATTTTAATAACCTTTTTATAAATGTCCCCAAAGATAAAGCCACAGTAAGACGACCATAAGGGAAAGAAAATGACCTTAGAAATGAAAAGTAAAATAATTTAAAAATGCAAATGTGGTGTGAGCATTGATGATTTAGCATGCCCATACGACTGGTCTACATCAGCTGTTTGTACTATTATCAAGAATAAGGAGAAGATTAAGGAGATAGATGCTTCAAGGGGAGCAACAAGAGTATCTAAACAATGGCTTCATATTCTGGATGATGTCGAAAGGTTGCTCCTTATATGGATAAATGAAAAGCAATTGCAAGGCAACACTATTAATGAGAACATCATTGGTGAGAGAGTGAGAATGATTTTTGCTGATCTCGTTAAGAAGACACCTGGCTCATCAGTGGCCAAAGAAGTGTTTATGGCATCCACAGCATTGTGAGGCATGGCAAAGCAGTCAGATTTGACACAAAGGCAGCAGAGAACTTAATCACCAACTTCAAGATACTTGTACATTCTGAGGGTTCCCTGCCGTAACGGGGTTTTAATCATGATGAGACGGGTCTATTCTGGAAAAAAATTCCGAAGTGTACCTTTATAACGGCAGAGGAGAATGCATTTCCTGGTTACAAGCTAATGAAACACCGTCTCACACTGCTATTCTATGCCAATGCAAGTGGCGATTTGTAAATTAAACTGCTGCTTGTTTACCATTCAGAAACTCTGTGAGCCCTCAAGAGTGTAAAGCCCAGAAAAACTGGTTAAATGTGATGTGGAGGTCCAACAATAAGTCTCAGATGACACATGATCTTTTTTGTGCTTGTATCAATGAAGTGTTTGGTCCTTTGGTGAAAAAATATTTGCTTGAAATGAATTGGCCACTCCTTGTCTTACTTGTTATGGAAAACATTTCTGCCCATTCTCCAGGCCTATAAGACCATCTCCTTGTAGAATTTAAATTCATCAAGATCTAATTTCTGTCTCCCGACACCCCTCTGTTACTCTG
The DNA here is from genome assembly GCF_023898315.1 of Schistocerca nitens. Classification (NCBI taxonomy): domain Eukaryota; kingdom Metazoa; phylum Arthropoda; class Insecta; order Orthoptera; family Acrididae; genus Schistocerca; species Schistocerca nitens. Next base: position 388,740,453 of record NC_064620.1, read on the forward strand.
GCCTATGGACCAGCAGATTACTTCTAACTTTAAGAAGCTCTACACTAAAGCACTCTTTGAGCAAGGCTTTGAGTTGACTGAAGTTACCAAGCTCACTCTGAGTGTTTTGGAAATATCACTTCAACATCGTTGACTGCATCAAATGATCTAAAAGATGTGGGAAGGGGTTACCATGAGAGCTCTCTCTTCTGCCTGGAAGAAGCTTTGGCCAGAGTGCATTGTCAAATGTGACTCTGAGGTGTTTGAGTTGGAGCTTTTAGTCAGTGATATTGTCTCTTCAGCCAGGGACTTCGGGCTAGAAGTGGATAACAATGATACCAATGAGCTTGTGGAAGTTCACACCAAAGAAATGATCACTTGAGATCTTATGGAGTTGCAGTGTGTTTCACAGCAGGAAATTGTGGAGAAGAGTTCTTCAGTGCAGGAGGGAGAGAAGGCGGCAGTAACAGCAAAGCGGCAATCTTTTGCACAATAAGAGAAATGCTGAAAGCATGGGAATCAGTTTTATCGTACATTGAAAATTATCACCATAATAAAGCAATGGCTACACGCGCTGCAAATGTGACAATAATGCCATGTGGCATTTTCGCCAATTGTTAAAGTGGCGGCAGAAACAAATGACAATAGATAGCTTCCTAGTAAAAAAGAATTAGTTATATATTGTGAATAATAAAGTACATAATATTGTATGTATAATTTTCTTTGAATAAATGGCATGGATGAGGTAAAACATTTAGTACTTTTTCTGCATAGAACGCATTATCGTATTTTACATTAATTTAGGTAGGGTAAATTGTTTCGCTTAACGAGTGTTTCACACTACGAGTAATATTCTGGAACTAATTATGCTCACTGTATGAGGTTCCACTGTATTTTCACCTTGCTCCAATTTGCTGGTATGTCGCGATGCTACACACATATTGTGAAGGTGCCTCAGTCAAGAGGCCGTCATGCCCTTCTACTTTGTGCTCCGTCTTCTATTTAATTGTGTTCCTTACTTCTGCTAGATATACTGCTGATATGTCAGAGGTGTCTACTGTCACTGATGGCCCCTATGTTTCTTCCAGTCCTTTGTATAAGTTGCAGTGGAAGGTGCAGATATACTGAAGTAGTTCTGTCCTTTTGTTATGCTCTGTTGTCATCCATTAATATGAATTATTTCCTACCTAATCTATATTTATTGATTCATAAGTATGATATTAGATGTTTTTTTGGAATTCTATAAATTTGCTATTTAACATTGATGTTTTGGGGACGATTATTATTGGCATTCAATGTTTAGATATCGATCAAAGTAAACATTTACAAATGTGCGCATCTGACATCGCTAATGTACAGAGCTGCTCTTTCACAGAACATTTTCTGAAACAGAGCACATATTAATACTGGTGTAGATATCAGGAAGCACCCAGTAATGATAGCTTTTATATTCAGGTAAGAAGACTATATATAGGTAAGATTTTAGAGCTGAAGGCATTTGCCAGTAGAGCACCACCAGGTTCATGGTACCCACATAAACTACAGAGTACAGGAGATTGTGATCACTCCCCATTTCAGTAATCTTCTTCAAAGTTTGTGTGTCTAACTAGGAGTGCTGCACCGTATGTTTGTTTAGAAACCTGTGATGGACTTGCACAAATACTGCTAGACTGAATTGGATAGATAAAAAATCCACTCATAATGTGGCAGCAGGAGAAAACATATTTAAAGGTTAAGAAAATGTGCAAGCTTTCATAGCCAGTGACTCATTCTTTGGGCAGAAGGATTGAAGGGGAAGGAAGAAGGACGGTAAAAAAAGGACTGGCGAGGTTTAGGAAATAGGAAGAGTTTGGAAAAGACATCCAGAAGTCCAGATCAGTGGCGACTTATCTGACAGGTTGAGAAGGAAAGACTGATTGCCCTCTCATCCCAACCAGCAAATCTCCCCTACCTCTTCCTTCAACTTCAACCCTTCTGTCAGGAGGAGGGAGTCACTGGTCCAAAAGCTTGAACATTTCTGTATTATAGCTGTGTGATGAATGAGTGTCCCATAGTAATTAATAAAATAATTAGCAATGAAGCTATCCCTTATCCATCTCTGTCATATTCATTACTACATTTGAACATGAACATCACATACCATGCTTTCACAAAACATTGCTTATGTGTGCCATTTCTGCCATAGCCACTGATGGCATGTGGCACCCAAGTTGGTACCGGCACTGGATGAAGAGAAAAAATTCTCTCTCTCATCCTCCTGCACCCTGCAGAGGCCTAGCTTTACTTCCTTCTCATCCCACTTCATGTGATACAGCTACATCGATAACTTGTACGAAATGATTTGTTGTTTGATGAGTGGAAAGTGGTTATTTTTTCATTGTGGAAATCAGTTATCAATTTGTCCAGTTCCCATTTTTTATGTTCAAGAAATATGTTGCCTTTTATAAAAACATTCTAGTGTTTTAACAATCTGAATGTTTGTTCATTTATTTTAACAGTTTGTATTCATCATGTGTCTATCCAAGCCAAATGGTAGTAAAAAACAAATGGAAAAATTGTGCACGGTTGCGAGTAAGGGGAGGAGGGGTACAAAAATGGACTAAGACTGTGTGTAAGTTGAGTGGGTCGTGGAATACCACTACTCACCATGCGGCAGAAGTAGAAAATATATATCACAACTGTTTGAATGATGCTGCTGACATGTGTGGAAAACATTGTGACATCATAGTCATGAAGGACTACTGACTTGTAAAGATATTTTGAGGAGACCTATGGAGCAAAATAAGATATTGAAGTGCCTATGTTATTCTGAATTACAATGCAAAGTTCATTTGGACATGCATACATGTCCAAAGGAACAGGCATTGCAGCGACCACAGCCATAATGAAATACATTAAATGTATTCGCGTGGACAACCATCAGCTATAGAATGGAATCTTGAGAATGAGCAGGACTCAAACCCGGATTTTCCACTTCTCAAGAGCGGTCGCCTTACCATTTGGCTATCCATACATGACTCAGGGCCAAACTTCCATATGTCATCAACCATGCTTCTACAATCTGTACTCGTGCACTCATTATGCTTATTCCTGTGTGGGTGAGACAACTTACTTGAAAGTCACCTGCCTGGTGTCAGCTGATAAATATGATATTGCAGTGCCTGTGTTAATTTGAATTACAATGCAGAATGCCTTTTGACATGCATAATAATTACTCCCTGTACATTAAATATATTCACAATTGCGAATAAGGACAATCAACAGCTCTATAATGGAATGGTGACAGTGAAACGTTGTGCCGGACTGGGACTCGAACCCGGATTTTCCGTGTGTAGCGAGCAGTCGCTTTACCATTTGGCTATCTGTGCATGACTCGCGGCCAGATGCAAACTTCCGTATGTCGTCAACCCTGCGTCTACAGCCTATACCCGCCAACACCGGGCAAGCAATTTTTAAGCAAAATGTCTCACTTGTACGAGAATATACATAATGGATATATGAATACAGATTGTAGATGCATGGCTGACGACGTGTGGAAGTTTGGGTGTGGCCATGAGTTGTGCATGGATAACCAAATGGTTAGGCGACTGCTCGCAATAAGTGGGAAATCTAGGCACAAATTTTCATTGTCATTATTCCCTTCTACACCTGATTGTTGTCCATGTTCGCAATTATGAATACATTTAATGTATTTCATTAACGGCTGCAGTCACTGCAGTGCCCGTTAGATTGGACATGCATGATGGTTGTCCATATTTGCAATTGTGAGTACATTTAAAGTATTTCATAATGGCTGTAGTTGCATCGTAATTGAGAATAATACAGGCAATATCACATTAATCAGCCAACACCAGGCAAGTGACTTTCAAGCAAAATGTCTCACCTGTAGGGGAATATACATTGTGGATGTATGAGTACAGCTTGGAGACGCATGGCTGACGGCTTACGGAAGTTTTGGTCTGGCCAAGAGTGATTCACGGATAGCCAAATGGTTAGGCAGTTGCTCATAATCAGCAGGAAATCTGGGTTCGAACCCTGGTCCAGTACAAAGTTTCATTGTCATCATTCCATTCTACAGCTGATGGTTCCCCATATTTGGAATAGCAAATATGTTTAATATATAGGGAGCAATGTTATGATGACAGACTGTACTGACAAAGTCTTTGGCCGAGATTGATCTATTGTATGCACTAGAGTGTGCAGCAGTGAAGTCGAACTCTTCTTCTTCTTCCTCCTCTTCTTCTTCTTCTTTTTTTTCATCTTCATATTCTTCTTGCTCCAAATCGAAGAATGTAGCTCTGTGGGCATAAATAGAGCACATTTTGAGGAATCTTGTTTTATCCTCTCTGGGTCTGTTATGGGAGTCATCTGGCAAAATATTAATTGCTAGTTGGATTTTGTGTGCCTGTGCATAAGGCGATACTATATTTACATACTGTTGTATTGGCAGCATGAGCCGCACAAATATCATTTAAGTGCTCCAAATTTGACACCTTTGATTTACAGATTCCTTTATGGGGTGAATTAACAGGAAAGTCTTTAGATGAGGTACAGTCTTAGTAAAGAAACAAAAAGAGAAAATTTCATTAATCCTCTAACCTCCTATGTTAATGTCTCCTGACTTAATCATCTACGTTTGTGTTACTCTGTCCATTTCCTGGAACTAAACACACCCATTCTTACAATTCTTTCTTCTAAAATTCCAAGAAATAAGTGTAGAATTGATTCTAAACTATTACATATTGTATAACAGTTTACGCATTTTTGACAATCTTTTGGACAGCAAGTGTACTCAGTGTACGCAGTTTCTGTAATCACTTTCAGAGGTTGGTGAAGAAATGTGACTTGCCTTGGCAAAGAATTCTTTGATGTTACTAGCAATGTTCAAAGATGTATCCCATTACAACAAAAATTTATAGAGAAGCCTTATCATAAAATACATCTGACACCTCATCTTGTAAGTAGGAATATTCAGCTTCTGATGAATTACAGAATCCATTTTGTCAGATGAGGCTTATTTTAAAAATGGCAGAATTTTGTGGAAAACCTAGTCCTTGAATCAGCATAGTATGTCCAGAATGAATAAACCCTGTACTTTTGTGGTATATACAGTATAATACTCATAGATGTTCTCCATCTTCTCCTAACCGAGATATCCATCCACAAAATCATATCCTCTTCCATCATATTACCATTTTCACAGTTCTACATATACATCTATTCTCTGCAAACCACTATGAGGTGCAGTATACCAATTATTAAGGTTTCTCCCTGTTCTATTCACGCATGGAGTGCAGGAATAATGAGTGATTGAATGCATCTGTGCATGCAGTAATTATTCTAATCGTATCTTCACAGTCCATGCATGAGCAATACATAAGAGGTTGTAATGTATTCTAGAGTAATCATTTAAAGCTGGTTCTTGAAACTTTGTCAATAGACTTACTTGGGATAGTTTACATATATCTTCAAAAGTCTTCCAGTTCATTTCCTTCAGTATTTCTGTGACAGTCTCCCACAGATTAAACCAACCTGTGCCCTTTCATGCTGCCCTTCTCTGTATACATTCAATATCCCCTGTTAGATCTATCTGCTATGGGTCCCACACACTTGAGCAACATTCTAGATCTGGTCGCATGACTGATTTGTAAGCAATTTATTTTGTAGATTGATTGCACTTCCCCAGTATTATACCAGTAAACCGAAGTTGACCACATGATTTACCCGTGACTGAACCTGTGTGATCGTTCCATTTCGTATCCCTTCAAAGTGCTACATCCAGGTATGTGTGTGATGCATGAGTTGGCCGATTCCAACATTGACTCAGTGATGTTGTGGTAATAGGATATTTCGTTTTTTCATTTTGTGAAGTGCAAAATTTTACATTTGTGAACATTTGAAGCATGTTGCCAATCTCTCCACCACTTTAAAATCTGATCAAGATCTGACTGTATATTTATACAGCATCTTTCAGATTGTACTTCATTATAGATAATTGATCATCTGCAAGAAGCTTGATTTTACTGTTAATATTGCCTGTGAAGTCATTAATATACAATATGAAGAGCAAGGGTCCCAACACACCCCTGGGGCTCACAAGAAGTTACTTCTCTATCCAAGACAACATGTTGCATCCTTCCTACCAAAAAGTCCTCAATCCAGTCACAAATTTAACTTCATACCCCATATCATTGTACCATTATAAGTGTAGGTGTGGTACTGAGTCAGGTGCTTTTCTGAAATCAAAGAGTACAGCATCTACCGAACTGTCTTTCTCGGAAGATTTTAGTATGTTGTGAGAAAAGTGCGAGTTGGGTTTCATATGATTGATGTTTTTTAAATCCATGCTGGTTAGCATTGAGGAGGCCATTCTGTTTAAGATACCCTATTATGTTTGAGCTCAGAATATGTTCTAAGATTCTACAACAAATCGATGTCAGGGATGTTAGATGGTAATTTGCTGGATCACTTCTTGTAGACGGGTGTGATCTGTGCCTTTTTTGAAGAACTGGGCACAGCTTTTGTTTGAGGAATCTACGACAGATTATACTTAGACAAGGGGCCAAGTCAGCCACAAATGTACTACAGAATCTGAAAGGGATTCCGTCGGGCCCTGGCGCTTTGTTCAATTTTAACAATTTCAGCTGTTTTTCAACACCACAGACAGTAATACTTATTTCATTCATTTTTTCAATGGGTTGAGGTTTAAATTGGGGCAGTTCTCCTGGGATTGCCTTTTTAAAGGAACATTTGAAAATGGAGTTAGGCATTTCAGCATTTGCTTTGCTACCCTAAGTTTCAGTCCCAGTCTCATTCACTAGGATCTGAACACTAACTTTGGTGCCTCTAACAGTCTTAACTTACAACCAGAATTTCTTTGAGTTCTGTGAAAGATCACTTGAAAGTATTCCACTATGGTAGTCATTGAATGTATAATGCAATGCTGTCTTGACAGCCAAATGCATTTCATTCAGCATCTCTCTATCTGTAGCCCTATGCTTTGTTTTACAACTATTATGCAGCAATCTGTGTTTCTTTAGAAGTTCCTTTACAGTGACTGTACACCATGGAGATTCCCTCCCATTATGAACTGTTCTGTTGGCTGCATATCTATCCAGTGTATGTTCAACTATTCTTTCAAATTTGAGCCAGAGTTCCTCTAAATGCTCAGGTCTGTTTGTTGCCATTAGAACCAATATATTTCCATCATGAGTGGGGTTCCTAACTAACTGTTCTAGGTAGTTTTCAGAGAAGGCTTTTAATAAAGTTTCGCAGGATGTTTTATCAAGCTCACAACTAACAAAACTGTAATTTTCCCAATCAATTGTTGGTTGATTAAAGTCTCCACTGATGATTACAGTATGATTAGGTTTCTTACATACAAGATAGCTGAGGTTTTCTTTTAAAGTTTTCGGTTACATCAGGAGATGAGTCTGGTATGCAATAAAGCATCAAATTATCATTTTATGCCCATCCCTGATACTGAGTCTTGCCCAAACAGTCTCGCATGCGGCTTCAATTTCTACCTTGGTGGATTTGAGTTTCTTGTCTACTGCGACAAATACACGACTGCCTTTCCCCATTTGCCTATCCTTTTGATATACAGTTAAATTTTCCCCAAAAATCTCACTGCTATCAATTTAATGTTTCAACCAGCTTGCTATCCTAGTATTATGTGAGCTTCACTGCTTTTCCTCAGTCTTCCAACTCTGGCCCTTTGTTGTGAATGCTTTGGCAGTTTACCATTAGGATTTTACTAATCACACCCGTGGGAGGCATTTCTTTCAATCTTAACTGATTCTGTGTTTCCTGCAGCTATCGTTATGTGGAGTGGGAGTGAAGTACCTCTTATTTTTATTGAAGACATCAGTCATCATAAAAAGAATTTAAACTGGTTCTTATCCTAGTGGAATCTTTTTCATCATTATTATTATTTCTTTCCTTTCTCAGACCTTAGGTCTGGTTCGAAATGAAAGTGACGCGGACCTTGATCAAGCGTGACTTCCTTTTAACTGTACGGTATATGTTATATTGCGTTTAGGAACTTTCGGGTAATTGAACATGTATCAATAATTACGGATTTCTGTAGTTGTATATATGTGTTTGGATGTAGCTGTATTGCATTGATGTACTGGTGGATATTGTGTGGTATGACTCCTGTAGTTGATACTATAATTGGTATGATGTCAACTTTATCCTGATGCCACATGTCTTTGACTTCCTCAGCCAGTTGGATGTATTTTTCAATTTTTTCTCCTGTTTTCTTTTGTATATTTGTTGTATTGGGTATGGATATTTCGATTAGTTGCGTTAATTTCTTCTTTTTATTGGTGAGTATGATGTCAGGTTTGTTATGTGGCGTTGTTTTATCTGTTATAATGGTTCTGTTCCAGTATAATTTGTATTCATCATTCTCCAGTACATTTTGTGGTGCATACTTGTATGTAGGAACTTGTTGTTTTAAAAGTTTATGTTGTAATGCAAGCTGTTGATGTATTATTTTTGCGACATTGTCATGTCTTCTGGGGTATTCTGTATTTGCTAGTATTGTACATCCGCTTGTGATGTGATCTACTGTTTCTATTTGTTGTTTACAAAGTCTGCATTTATCTGTTGTGGTATTGGGATCTTTAATAATATGCTTGCTGTAATACCTGGTGTTTATTGTTTGATCCTGTATTGCAATCATGAATCCTTCTGTCTCACTGTATATATTGCCTTTTCACAGCCATGTGTTGGATGCGTCTTGATCGATGTGTGGCTGTGTTAGATGATACGGGTGCTTGCCATGAAGTGTTTTCTTTTTCCAATTTACTTTCTTCGTATCTGTCGATGTTATGTGGTCTAAAGGGTTGTAGAGGTGGTTATGAAATTGTAGTGGTGTAGCCGATGTATTTATATGAGTGATTGCTTTGTGTATTTTGCTAGTTTCTGCTCGTTCTATAAAGAATTTTCTTAAATTGTCTACCTGTCCATAATGTAGGTTTTTTTATATCGATAAATCCCCTTCCTCCTTCCTTTCTGCTTAATGTGAATCTTTCTGTTGCTGAATGTATGTGATGTATTCTATATTTGTGGCATTGTGAGCGTGTAAGTGTATTGAGTGCTTCTAGGTCTGTGTTACTCCATTTCACTACTCCAAATGAGTAGGTCAATATTGGTATGGCATAAGTATTTATAGCTTTTGTCTTGTTTCTTGCTGTCAATTCTGTTTTCAGTATTTTTGTTAGTCTTTGTCTATATTTTTCTTTTAGTTCTTCTTTAATATTTGTATTATCTATTCCTATTTTTTGTCTGTATCCTAGATATTTATAGGCATCCGTTTTTTCCATCGCTTCTATGCAGTCGCTGTGGTTATCCAATATGTAATCTTCTTGTTTAGTGTGTTTTCCCTTGACTATGCTATTTTTCTTACATTTGTCTGTTCCAAAAGCCATACTTATGTCATTGCTGAATACTTCTGTTATCTTTAGTAATTGGTTGAGTTGTTGATTTGTTGCTGCCAGTAGTTTTAGATCATCCATGTATAGCAAATGTGTGATTTTGTGTGGGTATGTTCCAGTAATATTGTATCCATAATTTGTATTATTTAGCATGTTGGATAGTGGGTTCAGAGCAAGGCAGAACCAGAAAGGACTTAATGGGTCTCCTTGGTATATTCCACGCTTAATCTGTATTGGCTGTGATGTGATATTATTTGAATTTATTTGGATATTAAGTGTGGTTTTCCAATTTTTCATTACTATGTTTAGGAACTGTATCAATTTAGGATCTATTTTGTATATTTCCAATATTTGTAGTAACCATGAGTGGGGTACACTATCAAAAGCTTTTTGGTAATCAATGTATGCGTAGTGTAGCGACCTTTGTTTAGTTTTAGCTTGATATGTCACCTCTGCATCTATTATCAGTTGCTCTTTACATCCTCGTGCTCCTTTGCAACAGCCTTTTTGTTCTTCATTTATAATTTTGTTCTGTGTTGTATGTGTCATTAATTTCTGTTTAATGATTGAAGTTAATATTTTGTATATTGTTGGTAGGCATGTTATGGGGCGATATTTAGCTGGGTTCGCTGTGTCTGCTTGATCTTTAGGTTTCAGATAAGTTATTCCATGTGTAAGTGTATCAGGGAATGTGTGTGGGTCTGCAATGTAACTGTTAAATAATTTAGTTAGATGTGAATGTGTTGAGGTGAACTTCTTTAACCAGAAATTTGCTATTTTATCATTTCCAGGGGCTTTCCAATTGTGAGTAGAATTAATTGCTTGGGTGACTTCATGTTGCAAAATTATCACTTCAGGCATTTGTGGTATCATCTTGTATGTGTCTGTTTCTGTTTGTATCCACCGTGCATGCCTGTTATGTTGTACCGGGTTTGACCATATGTTGCTCCAGAAGTGTTCCATGTCTGTTATGTTTGGTGGATTGTTTATTTTAATGTGTGTGTTATCTATTGTCTGGTAAAATTTCTTTTGGTTTGTGTTGAATGTTTGGTTTTGTTTCCTTCTATTTTCACTTTTTTTGTATCTTCTGAGTCGTTTGGCTAATGCTTGTAATTTCTGCTTCTTTTCGTCTAATTGCTCTGTCGCTTCTTGTTGTGAGATTTTACCTAACCTTTTTCGTTTTTTTTCCGAGATTTCATTTCTTATAAATTGTGTTAGTTGTCCGATGTCTTTTCTCAGTTTTTCTATTCTGATCTGTAGCCTGTGTTGCCATGCTGGTTTTGTGGGTTTCTTCTGTGTGTTGGTTGGTTCTGATCTCTGTCTAGTGTGTATATTTAGTGTAGTGAGTGCTCCTATATAAACCAGTAGTTGTAACTCTTCCATAGTTGTGTTTTCATTTATTTTGTTGTGTATGATTGTGTTGATAGTTTTTATTGTTGTTTCGACTTGTGGGTTATTTGGTGGTCTATGCAAGAATGGTCTAATGTCTGTATTTGTGTCTTTGTATTCTATATATGTTAGCTGAAATTTTTCTTCTATATCTAGCATCTGTGTCACTTCGTGTTCTATTTGTGCTTGTTCTGGTGGCTGTCTTAAGATTTCGTTTTCCTCTGATTGTTTAATTGGTGCGTGTTGTTCTTTGTTTGTTTGCTCTGGGATGTTTGAGTCCATTACTGTATTTTCTTCTTCTTCTGATTGCACATTATTTTGTTCCAGTATTTGTTGTACTTCTTGTTTGATGTTTTCTAATTCTGACTGGGGTATCCTGTTATTTTTGATTATTACACGGATCTGATCAGCTAGTCGTTGTTCTGTTAAAGATTTTAATTCTGGGTATCTGGTAATAAAGGTTGTGTATACTTGTGATCTGTATCCAGTTGTGTTGGTTCCTAGGTTTGTTGCTTGGTAATAACAGAACATGAGGTGTCGATTAACTTCATCTGACCATCTCATCCTCTGTCTTTGTTTTCCTTCTAGGGTGGTTGCAGGAAGCATATCCTGCAAAACACCTCTATTTGGATTTAAATCATTTTCCAGTTGGCTAGCAGTGTCATTACCATTGTGGGCGGGCATAGGGTTCAAGCGCCGTCCCCGACCATGACGGCGCTTGTCCGAGGCTTCTTTAGTTCTGTCCTGAACCAAGTAATCACACTAAAAGGGGGGTTAGCCCTATTAGTGGTTTGTTCTTTTCGTCGCCTTTTACGACTGGCAGAACATACCGGAGGCCTATTCTTTTCCCGGGCCTCCACGGGGTTCATTATTATTATTATTATTATTATTATTATTATTTATTTCATTTTCCTCCTCCATTCCCACAAATTGTCCAGACAGTACAACTCTACCTTGATCAAAATAACGGATTGGTTGCTAGTCTAGCATGATACGAGGTGCTGCAGCAACTACTTGGCAGAACAATCTGGATATATTCACTTGCTGCCAACCAGTGTGCAGTAATTGGTTTGCTTAGCAGGGTGCTAATCATCTTATCACTTTTCTGCACAAATTTGGAATTAGTTTAGCAAATTCTGTCAGGAAAATTATCAGTCTGCAGAGATAAATAATGCAAACAACAAAAATGAATCCCTGTTAAGTTACTGGCCACGAGCATCATCTGCAACTGACAAGTGACAGCTGTCACCTGAAGTAGCAGAGTAATATTATGGGGAACAGAACAGAAGATACGGTGAAGTTCATTATTTGATTGGTTGTTGCTGTGGTAATTGTCCTCAACACGACTAGCGTCAGTCACATCATTATTCTGATGCAGTTATAGAATAACATTTTATATCTGTTTGACATTAAATATGAATATGTGCTGAAAATTAATGTGTCTGAATTTTTTGTTCTGTTCTCAGTGTCAGTTGAGATATTACATATCAAACATATGTGGTTGACTTTTCTGCTTTCTGATACAAGTTGCAAACTTCTGCCACTAGAGGGTTCTGAATTTTAGCATGTCACATGACTATGTATAACATAACTATGCCAGTGTGTGAGGAACCCTCACAAAACTGAAAGCGTGTATTCAAAGATTTCGTCCACACCTGGAGCACCGTTTCTTTCAGCATGACAAACGCCAGACCATACACGAGTGTTGTGATATTGGCAGCAGTCTGACTCCGTGGGTTCACTATTGTCTTTGTTCTCCATACAGCCTGGACTTGGCGCCAATTATCATCTGTTTCCTAAATTTAAAGGGAACTGTTGAGGACTTTACTTTTGCAAGCAGAGGTGAGGTTATGGTACCGTCAACAAAGTCAAACATTCTAAAGTGACAGTATCAACAAACTGGTCTCTCATGGGGAGAAAAGTGTTTGTTGACAAAGTGATGTTGAGAAATAAAGCTGTAGATGTGAAGAATAAAGATGTACAATGTTAATAAAGTTTGTTTTATTTAAAAAGCTTTGAGTTTTCAAATACAAAAATTGGAAACATTGCTTTTGAGCACGCCCTCGTACTTCTAAGTCAGAATCATGTAAGTTGAATGCAGGCATGGTAAGTCTGTGTGTCTGTGCACCAAATTTTGCTTTTAATTAGAGATGGCAGTGCTGGGTGATACGTGTGTACCAATGTCTATAACTGGGCAGTAAATAGCCAAATCTTTCAGAAAGTCCAAACTGCAAAGAGCTGTCTTCTTGGTAGAGGCATAATTTCTTTGATTGTATGACAATATAAATTTAACAAAAATCAAACAATGGAAAATTCATAATGGAATATACACTCCTGGAAATTGAAATAAGAACACCGTGAATTCATTGTCCCAGGAAGGGGAAACTTTATTGACACATTCCTGGGGTCAGATACATCACATGATCACACTGACAGAACCACAGGCACATAGACACAGGCAACAGAGCATGCACAATGTCGGCACTAGTACAGTGTATATCCACCTTTCGCAGCAATGCAGGCTGCTATTCTCCCATGGAGACGATCGTAGAGATGCTGGATGTAGTCCTGTGGAACGGCTTGCCATGCCATTTCCACCTGGCGCCTCAGTTGGACCAGCGTTCGTGCTGGACGTGCAGACCGCGTGAGACGACGCTTCATCCAGTCCCAAACATGCTCAATGGGGGACAGATCCGGAGATCTTGCTGGCCAGGGTAGTTGACTTACACCTTCTAGAGCACGTTGGGTGGCACGGGATACATGCGGACGTGCATTGTCCTGTTGGAACAGCAAGTTCCCTTGCCGGTCTAGGAATGGTAGAACGATGGGTTCGATGACGGTTTGGATGTACCGTGCACTATTCAGTGTCCCCTCGACGATCACCAGTGGTGTACGGCCAGTGTAGGAGATCGCTCCCCACACCATGATGCCGGGTGTTGGCCCTGTGTGCCTCGGTCGTATGCAGTCCTGATTGTGGCGCTCACCTGCACGGCGCCAAACACGCATACGACCATCATTGGCACCAAGGCAGAAGCGACTCTCATCGCTGAAGACAACACGTCTCCATTCGTCCCTCCATTCACGCCTGTCGCGACACCACTGGAGGCGGGCTGCACGATGTTGGGGCGTGAGCGGAAGACGGCCTAACGGTGTGCGGGACCGTAGCCCAGCTTCATGGAGACGGTTGCGAATGGTCCTCGCCGATACCCCAGGAGCAACAGTGTCCCTAATTTGCTGGGACGTGGCGGTGCGGTCCCCTACGGCACTGCGTAGGATCCTACGGTCTTGGCGTGCATCCGTGCGTCGCTGCGGTCCGGTCCCAGGTCGACGGGCACGTGCACCTTCCGCCAACCACTGGCGACAACATCAATGTACTGTGGAGACCTCACGCCCCACGTGTTGAGCAATTCGGCGGTACGTCCACCCGGCCTCCCGCATGCCCACTATACGCCCTCGCTCAAAGTCCGTCAACTGCACATACGGTTCACGTCCACGCTGTCGCGGCATGCTACCAGTGTTAAAGACTGCGATGGAGCTCCGTATGCCACGGCAAACTGGCTGACACTGACGGCGGCGGTGCACAAATGCTGCGCAGCTAGTGCCATTCGACGGCCAACACCGCGGGTCCTGGTGTGTCCACTGTGCCGTGCGTGTGATCATTGCTTGTACAGCCCTCTCGCAGTGTCCGGAGAAAGTATGGTGGGTCTGACACACCGGTGTCAATGTGTTCTTTTTTCCATTTCCAGGAGTGTATTATGAAAAGGAAAGCTGCTACTCGCCATACAGCAGAAATGCTGAGTCACAGATAGGCAAAACAAAAAGACTGTCACAATGTGGTTTCAGTTGCCTGAGACTGCGGTTTTATGTGAGAGTTGTATTTGTGTGCATTGTGTGAGAGTCGCGTTTGTGTGTGTGTGTGTGTGTGTGTGTGTGTGTGTGTGTCGTCTATTTTTGACGAAGGCTTTACTGGCCAAAAGCTTTATATATGACAGTCTTGTTGTTGTGCCTATCTGCGACTCAGCATCTCCACTATGTAGTGCGTAGCAACTTTTCTTTTCATAAATTTAACAAAAGCTACCCCATTCCTATTGTTAAAATAATGTTATGACCTAAGGTGTCCTAAACCACAGTCTGAAGCATCTGAAGCCAAGAGCTATACAAATTAGAATTTTATACCCTGATATCTGGAACAAACTCTGTTGAAATCCGATCATTATTTCATGACAATACTCAAACCACTTCCACTCAGTTCCCAACGCCCATTATTGCAAAATGCAACAAGGAGGAGCATTTAAACTTTACCTAACAAAATCTCTATGGAAAGCAGTTAACAACAAAAGTACTTCCAATTTCTTTGTATTTTGGTGCTGGACATTTAAACTGTCACCTGAGGTAGCAGAGGAAATGAATTCGACATATCGGGTCTGATACCTCCAGTATTGATTATATACTATAGAAATATAGTTTCATATTGGACACATTATGACTTAGGCCTATATAACTTGGTGCGTCATTTTGATCTTCTAAAAGCTTAAACAGTTCCTATGGCAGAGATGCATTTCTCAGTGTTCACTTTGCAGTGATGTAAAATATCACAGAGACTTATCTTATCTACTCCTTGGTAACACACTAGTGCATAAATGTGTGTATTGGGCAGATTAGCAGGATGTTGTATCTAGCAATATGTAATTATGAAACAAGTCTTTGTTGACAGTCATAATTTTCTCTCTTTTGTCATCTTTATGTGATGATTTCACATATAATTGAAGATATATTAAAAATGGTACATGCCTAGCACCTCTACATTCAGATATTTTAGCACATAAGTAATAAATTTCACTGAAATATACTAATTTTATAAATTTTGATGATACATAACTATTTGCACTGTATTATCCTTTGAAAATACTGAGGTTGACCACTTCCCTGTCCATTAAGCTTTGTGTTGTTGTGGTCTACAGTCCAGAGACTGGTTTGATGCAGCTCTCCATGCTACCCTACCCTATCCTGTGCAAGCTTCTTCATCTCCCAGTACCTACTGCAACCTACATCCTTCTGAATCTGCTTCGTGTATTTATCTCTTGGTCTCCCTCTACGATTTTTACCCTCCACGCAGCCCTCCAGTACTAAATTGGTGATCCCTCAATGTCTGAGAACATGTCCTACCAACCGATCCCTTCTAGTCAAGTTGTGCCACAAGCTCCTCTTCTCCCCAATTCTATTCAATACCTCCTCATTAGTTATGTGGTCTACCCATCTAATCATCAGCATTCTTCTGTAGCATCACATTTCGAAAGCTTCTATTCTCTTGTTTTCTAAACTATTTATTGTCCACGTTTCACATCCATACATGCCTACACTCCATACAAATACTTTAAGAAAAGGCTTCCTGACACTTAAATCTATACTCGATGTTAACAAATTTCTCTTCGTCAGAAACACTTTTCTGTCATTGCCACTCTACATTTTGTATCCTCCGTACTTGTACAATCCTCAGTTACTTTTCTCTCCAAATAGAAAAACATCATCTACTACTTTAAGTGTCTTATTTCCGAATCTATAATCTATTACTCTCTGCATCACCAGATTTAATTAGACTACATTCCATTATCCTCGTTTTGCTTTTGTTGATGTTCATCTTATATCCTCCTTTCAAGACACTATCCAATCCGTTCAGCTGCTCTTCTAGGTCCTTTGCTGTCTCTGACAAAATTACAATGTCATCGGCAAACCTAAAAGTTTTTATTTCTTCTCCATGGATTTTAATTCCTACTCCAAATTTTTCTTTCACCCCCCCCCCCCCCCTTTACTGCTTGCTCAATGTACAGATTGAATAACATCAAGGATAGTCTACAACCCTGTCTCACTCCCTTCCCAACCACTGCTTCCCTTTCATGCCCCTCGACTCTTATAACTGCCATCTGGTTTCTATAGAAAATGTAAAGAGCCTTTTGCTCCCTGTATTTTACCCCTGCCACCTTCAGAATTTGAAAGAGAGTATTCCAGTCAACATTGTCAAAAGCTTTCTCCAAGTCTACTAATGCTATAAACGTAGGTTTGCCTTTCCTTAGTCTATCTTCTAAGATAAATCATAGGCTCAGTATTACCTCACGCGTTCCAACAGTTCTACGGAATCCAAATTTATCTTCCCCAAGGTCGGCTTCTACCAGTTTTTCCATTCATCTGTAAAGAATCTGTGTTAGTATTTTGCAGCCGTGACTTATTAAACTGATAGTTCGGTAATTTTCACACCTGTCAACACCTTCTTTCTTTGGGTTTGGGATTATTATATTCTTCTTAAGGTCTGAGGGTATTTCGCCTGTCTCATACATCTTGCTCATCAAATGGTAGAGTTTTGTCAGGACTGGCTCTCCCAAGGCTGTCAGTAGTTCTAATGGAATGTTGTCTACTCCCAGGGCCTTGTTTCGACTTAGGTCTTCAGTGCTCTGTCAAACTCTTCACGCAGTATCATATCTCCCATTTAATCTTCATCTACCTCCTCTTCTGTTTCCATAATATTGCCCTCAACTACATCACCCTCGTATAGACCCTCTATATACTCCTTCCACCTTTCTGCTTTCACTTCTTTGCTTAGAACTGGTTTTCCATCGGAGCTCTTGATATTCATACAAGTGGTTCTCTTTTCTCCAAAGGTCTGTTTAATCTTCCTTTGGGCAGTATCTATTTTACCCCTAGTGATTCATGCCTCTACATCCTTACATTTGTCCTCTAACCATCCCTGCTTAGCCATTTTGAATTTCCTGTTGATCTCATTTTTGAGACGTTTGTATTCCCTTTTGCCTGCTTCATTTACTGCATTTTTACATTTTCTCCTTTCATTATTAATGCCAGTTTTGTTTCTTCTGATAACACTGTCCTCCTGACTAGTCTCTGCCTGGAGATCCGAATGGAGGACTATTTTTCCTCTGGAATATTTTACCCATCATTATTTAACCATACAGTAAATCTGCGTGCCTGTGGGAAAAATTGTGGCTGTAGTTTCCCCTTGCTGATTGCAGTACCAGCACAACAAGGCCATTTTTATTAATGTTACAAGACCAGATGAGTCCATCATCCAGACTGTTACCCCTGCAACTACTGTAAAGGCTGCTGCCCCTATTCAGGAACCACAAGTTTGCCTGGCCTCTCAACAGATACCCCTCCATTGTGGTTGCACGTACAGTATGGCTGTCTATATCACTGAGGTGTGCTTGCCTCCACACCAACGGCAAGGTCCACGGTTTATAGAGGGGAGGGGGGGGGGGGGGGGGGGCTAGCAAGTTTATGCATGTAAAACTACGAGTGCTGCTCTGTCAGTTTTTTAATCAGCATTAATGGATTTGTGCAACTACTATCATATAGTGGTGTTTGAGTCTTATCCAAAGGTTTTAGAGTATTGCATCAGATGGTGTCATGAAAATTCAGTAGTGTTGTTCCACAGCCCACTCATCTGACACATGATCTTAGTCCATTAATGTTTAACCCTTGCTTACAATCTTGTACCCCATGAATATTTCCACTCTGGACCCACTTGCCAAAACACTTCGCCGCCACATGTTGCACAGTTATCACAGTCATTTCCTATCTGATCCACTTGTAAAAGCAGTCATATTGTCTACTAATAGGGCTGTAATTAATGTGCATAGTTTCTATGTGGGCATAACAACACATCTTATCCAGGTCCCACCTCACTGTCGACCATTTCTGTCTCCTCCGCCCCCTCAACCCTGCACCTTCCACCACCCCAACCCCCTCCTCCCCGCACCCCGTGACCATGGCTGCCCCCTTGAGGAATTGGTCCTACCCCTCTCTTCTTAGGGTTCCGGCTCCCCCAACTCCTTTGATCAGTTTCCACTCCCTTCAACCTGTTCCTGCTGTTCTGGCAGGTGATCTGATCCCGAGGTCATGTTTGTGTGTGCCAGTGAAAGTAAGAATTCTTTGAAAATGTAGATTTTGTTATAATATTAGTTGCGGATATATTAAGGATGTTGCAAAGTTACGGGCTGCACACGTAAATGTATTGCATGCTAGAATACACATAACAGTGAAAGAAACCAAGACTGGTAGCAAGTGTAGGGACATCGACAATAATCAATGATAATGCACAATAATGGGCAATATTTTAATAAGTACCATGCTGAATTTGTGAGAAATGTTAAAAAGTTTGATGTGATTTACTGAAGACAATTTGCTGCTTATCTTTCCAGAGAAATCTGAAGCAAAAGAAGATGTTGTTAAACTAACTGAGGAATTAGAGAAAGTGAAACAGAATTTAATCATTGTTGATCAGAAAAGAGAAATATTAGAAAAGGAATTAAGTGAAGCTGTGCAGTCAGCTTCTGTTAATACACTCCAGGCACGAGAAGAAATTTTGCACAATTTTGGAGAACTGATGGAAACAGAACTGCAATGTAGTATATGCAATGAGTTGTTTGTAGCTGTAAGTATTAATTTTTGTTCAGATCTTTTTTTTTTTTTATCACTTTACTGTACTGGTTGATACACTCCTGGAAATGGAAAAAAGAACACATTGACACCGGTGTGTCAGACCCACCATACTTGCTCCGGACACTGCGAGAGGGCTGTACAAGCAATGATCACACGCACGGCACAGCGGACACACCAGGAACCGCGGTGTTGGCCGTCAAATGGCACTAGCTGCGCAGCATTTGTGCACCGCCGCCGTCAGTGTCAGCCAGTTTGCCGTGGCATACGGAGCTCCATTGCAGTCTTTAACACTGGTAGCATGCCGCGACAGCGTGGAGGTGAACCGTATGTGCAGTTGACGGACTTTGAGCGAGGGCGTATAGTGGGCATGCGGGAGGCCGGGTGGACGTACCGCCGAATTGCTCAACACGTGGGGCGTGAAGTCTCCATAGTACATCGATGTTGTCGCCAGTGGTTGGCGGAAGGTGCACGTACCCGTCGACCTGGGACCGGACCGCAGCGACGCACGGATGCACGCCAAGACCGTAGGATCCTACGCAGTGCCGTAGGGGACCGCACCGCCACGTCCCAGCAAATTAGGGACACTGTTGCTCCTGGGGTATCGGCGAGGACCATTCGCAACCGTCTCCATGAAGCTGGGCTACGGTCCCGCACACCGTTAGGCCGTCTTCCGCTCACGCCCCAACATCGTGCAGCCCGCCTCCAGTGGTGTCGCGACAGGCGTGAATGGAGGGACGAATGGAGACGTGTTGTCTTCAGCGATGAGAGTCGCTTCTGCCTTGGTGCCAATGATGGTCGTATGCGTGTTTGGCGCCGTGCAGGTGAGCGCCACAATCAGGACTGCATACGACCGAGGCACACAGGGCCAACACCCGGCATCATGGTGTGGGGAGCGATCTCCTACACTGGCCGTACACCACTGGTGATCGTCGAGGGGACACTGAATAGTGCACGGTACATCCAAACCGTCATCGAACCCATCGTTCTACCATTCCTAGACCGGCAAGGGAACTTGCTGTTCCAACAGGACAATGCACGTCCGCATGTATCCCGTGCCACCCAACGTGCTCTAGAAGGTGTAAGTCAACTACCCTGGCCAGCAAGATCTCCGGATCTGTCCCCCATTGAGCATGTTTGGGACTGGATGAAGCGTCGTCTCACGCGGTCTGCACGTCCAGCACGAACGCTGGTCCAACTGAGGCGCCAGGTGGAAATGGCATGGCAAGCCGTTCCACAGGACTACATCCAGCATCTCTACGATCGTCTCCATGGGAGAATAGCAGCCTGCATTGCTGCGAAAGGTGGATATACACTGTACTAGTGCCGACATTGTGCATGCTCTGTTGCCTGTGTCTATGTGCCTGTGGTTCTGTCAGTGTGATCATGTGATGTATCTGACCCCAGGAATGTGTCAATAAAGTTTCCCCTTCCTGGGACAATGAATTCACGGTGTTCTTATTTCAATTTCCAGGAGTGTATATTACTGCCAACTTGTATGAGTCAGTATGTTTCATAGTTAACACTGCTCAAAATGTTGTAATGGAATTGAAATTGTCACAAATCATGCCAAAGATTACATAATATCAGTTCTTAGTTTTAAGACACATTTTAAAGAATTTTTTCATATTGACAGTCTGCCTCCATAGGATATCGGAGTGCTATGTTGAGGATCTGGGTTCAGTTCCCGGTACTGCTAAGGATTTCTCCTTGGTAAGATGAAAAAGGGATGTACCCAGGATCATGAGGCCAGTTGAGGACTTGCATGAATGAGTAGTGGTTCAAGGGTTTGCAAAGCTGACAATATTTGGGAGAGCAATGTGCTTATTACACCCTGCTCCATACCCCATCCAGTGTCACTTTAGGCAATTAATGACATAGCAAATGGTTAACAGTGTGTGTTCCTAAGGGCCTGATTGTAGAATTAGTTGCTTAATTTGTATTCTGACTGTCACAACCCTTACGAAACAGCTTATACATGGAACTAAATTATTTCATGGACAAAGGATCTGATGACGCAGTGATCAGTATGCTGCATTACCAATGAGGAGGTTGTTATATTGCCCTTCCAACCAACCAAATTTCAGTTTCCAATGGTTTCCCTAAATCGTTTAAGTCAAATACTGGGATGATTGATTTGAAGAAGATGTGGCCGATTCCTTTCCCTTCCCTTCACTTCCATTAATTTGAATTTGTGCTCTATCTTTAGTGATTTTGTCATAAATAGTATCTTGCTCTCTGCCATCCTCTCATCGCTCTCTTCATCAGAACAACCTCTTGCCCCAACCCAACTGCTGTGCCAGTGTAAATTAATGCAGCCAGGTTCACATCATAAAAGTTGAGGGTCAAATTAATATTGTTAGTGATTGAGGCATGATGTTTGGAGAAAACTTTTGCAATGAACATTGGGAAGAGATTTACAAAGCAAACCGTGTTGTTGAAAAATTACGCTCTCTCTCTCTCTCTCTCTCTCTCTCTCTCTCTCTCTCTCTCTCTCTCTCTCACACACACACACTCTCTCTCTCAAAGATGTTTTCTCAACATTTTGAATCCATCTCCCCCAAACAACAACAAAAATGATGATAAAATATAATCTGGGCAAGGAATAAATAACACGTGGAATATAAATATTTTGTGCTTGAGTGAGAACAACATGATTAGTCCAGAGGATAAGCTGTAACAGCGAGTAGAAACTAACTCAAAGTAAGTATTGTAAGACTATCTAATTTGTCATCAGAAAACAACTCAGATCTACTGTACACAAAAATTTAAATGCTCTGAGAATGAAACAAACTGCCTGAATTATTATTAAACAATAAACAAAAACAGGCTAATAAAATTGACTTATCTAGTTACAAGTGGAGTACAAGCTACAACACATTGAAGGCACTGGCCAGCAGTTTCCTCACATATGTAAGAGTCATTGCAATTGTTAATAAACAACTAAATTGAGATGTCTTAGAGTTACTACAATATTCACACGACTGACATAATTTTAAAAAATTAGCAATTAAAAACAGGCTACTGTGTTACTAAAAAGTGGCATTTATTTTGCCTGTAATAGTCTCTGTTGCTATGTACCACAATTCCCTCCAGGGGGCTCATGGTTCTTTCGTGAGTTTGCACAGGTTGTTCAATGGCCCCCGAGCTGTTGTCCCCGATTCTTCCTTCCCAGGCTGCATTTCCTTCCCAGTGCCCCTCCCTCCCAGCCCTCATTCCTTCCTCTCTGCCCTCTTCTTTTCATCCTACATGTTTGGTCCCCCTTTGGGGGTTTGACCACCACTTCTAATTTTTTATTCTGTACTGTGAGCCATTTGGGGAAGAAAAACTCCCTCCCTAGCAACTACAGTGTGGAGTGGATACCTTGCCTCCTTTCCCTTCCCTCTTCCTTTTCCCACCGTAGGCCACCTCCGCCCCTCCCTAGGTCACCAGCACTTGTAGCCAGTCCATATGGTAGGGCAATTCGTAGCAAAAAAAAACTACAGTGTACATTTTGCTGCACATCAAAGGTCTATCACCCCCCCCCCCCCCCCTCTTTCTAAAGTGCCAGGAAGTTCTGCGTCGGTGTATAGAACATAGACCATTGAAAGGATTGATAACTTTTACAGTTCCAAGGGAAAATCTTAAGGAAAGCTGCTGTCACTTAACACGGAAAACGTGTGTTTTCAACCAGGAAAAACTGTGTTTTTTAGCCATAATATCTGGGAAAAATCTGGAAATTTTTTTTTACTTGTTCATGTATACACCCCAATTTTCCCCTCTCAATGGACAGAGCGTATTGTAGTTCCTGCCCTTGAGCCTGGCAAGGATCCATTGTACCTTAATAGTTACTAGCCAGTCAGCCTGACCTATATCTCCTGCAAGTTACTTGAACCGACCATGGCTCATTGGCTCTTAAAATCTTGGGATCTCTTATCTTCTTACCAGTATGGCTTTCAGGACGGACAGTGATTATATACTTTGATTTGAAACTACAGTTTGAATCAATCAGAGACCATCCCTCCCAAAAGCCACACTGGTAAGAAGATAAGAGATCCCAAGATCTGAGGACCCAACTGAGCCACCAAGCCACCATTGGTTCACATAATTTGCACTGGATGTTGGTCAGACTGATTGGGTGGTAACTATTAAGGTATAATGGATCCTTGTAAGGTGTAAGGACAGGAACCAGAATATGCTCTCTCCACTGAGAGAGGAAAATCGGCTTGTATACATGAACAGGGAAAAAAATTCCTGGATTTTTCCAATATATCTCACTTAAAAAATACAGTCATCTTGTTGCAGTTTTCTTCAATCTTGTGTGTGTGTGTGTGTGTGTGTGTGTGTGTGTGTGTGTGTGTGTGTGTGTTTTTTTTTTTTACTTGTGGCTTTCATTGGTCTCCTCTGGTCTGTGTATATGGATGATTGGGCTAACTTCCACATGGTGGCCCCTGCAGAGCGACAGATCCAGGGTGCCATCTGGTGTGCACACTCGTACAATTTCCAGTTTTCTCCCCTCAAATTGAGGGTGATGAATTTCTGTTGCCATATTGTGGTCCATCCTGATCCGGAGCTCTACCTCGATGCGCAGCACCTGATGGTGGTTTCCCAGTTCCATTTCTTATCCGGAGCTCATGGTCTAGTTGCTGCCTCTGGATTGAGGGGTCCCGGTTTCGATTCCCGGCTGGGTTGGGGATTTTCTCCGCCCTAGGACTGTGTGATTGTGTTGTCCTCATCATTTTGTCATAGACCGGGAAAAGTGGTGAGAGTGGACAGTGAAAGGATTGTAAATTTGTATGGGTGTTGATAACCAAGCAGTTCAGCACCCCACAAATGAAATATAATCATCATCATTATCATTTCTGTTTCTTGGGCCTTCTTTTTGACAAAAAGCTTACCTGGTTGCCCCATATCCGTCATCTGAAGGTTTGGCTGTTTTCGTAAACTCAGTGTCTGTTGCCCTTATGGGATGCGGATCGTTCGCATTAGTTTCCTCATCTGGACTATGTTTATCAAGTTTATGGATCAGTTACCCCTTCCGCATACCCCAGTTCCCCGCGACCCTTTTGGGGCTTTACATCAAATCCCTTTTTGCTCAATCATGGCCCAGTTCTTGGGAGACTAACCCCTTATCTAATAAACATCACGCAATTAAGATGACTCCCACCACAAGGTATTCATCCCTCCTCTTCCTGCAGTGGGAATCTGTCATCCTCTGCCATCTTCATATCGGCCATACAAGGTTGACCCATGGTTTCTTACTCTGCAGTGAGAGCCCTGCCCCCCTCCCCTCCCTGTAGTTGCAGTACTCCCCTCATGATGATCCATATTTTGCTGGACTGTCCCCACCTGTTGGCCCAATGCTCTAAGTATACCGTCCTTCCTTCCTTGCCCAGGTTGTTAGCAGACGACCCTTGCATGGTTACATCCTACCTCATTTTTCTTTGCCAAAGTGGTTTGTCCTTTAAGGTTTAATTTCTCTGGAATTTGAGTCCCTCAGTTAGTGTTGGCATTGGTTATGGAGGCCGTGGCTTTGCGCCCTCACCGGCCAGGTTCTCTTCGCCTTTTCCCTTTGTTTCATCTGGTCTTCTGTACAGTTTTGTTTCGTCTTTTCTTGTTTCTTCTTCCCTTGGTATTGTCCCCATTGTGTCGTGAACATGGTACGGTGTGGGGATCGTGATGGGACAGTGGTGGTGCTGGTGCTCCGACACCCATGCTCATCCTGTTTCCCCCCGCTCCCTCCTGTTCTTTCCTCTTTCTGCTGCCCTGATGTTCCTTTTACCTTTTTGTTTGCCCGTTTTCCCTTCCTGTTGACTGGACTTTGCTGTTTGTGTTGTTCCTTCCTTAGTCTCTGCCACATTCTATCATGGGACCAATGACATTGTTGTTTTGACCCCGCCCTAGTCAACTAACCAAGCAGCCAAGTAATTAAAATTCTATCTTTGGATTGATCAGACAGCTTGTGAACCATCTTTGTTATCAGTCAGTGGTTTATGATCTATTCCTTGAGTGACTTAAATATCTGGTAATGACATCCAGCTATAAAAATGGATACAAACAAATCACTTACAGAATCATTTAATTCTTTCAAGAGCTCCTTTTTTTTTTTTTTAAGTAAAGAAAAAGAAAAGAAAAAAAAGTGATAAAGTGACCTCCTATAGAATACACACTTTTTAAAAACACAACTTTGTAACTGCTTGTCAGTATAGGATTTGGAAAAATATTGTCTGTGGAAAGAGAACCACAATGATGACCTAATAGATAAAGCATTAGTAGCTAAATTATTGATATATTATGTGACCTTGCCAAGTCTCGTAGTTCACCAACCATGATATTCTAGTTGGTATGCCAGTACATTGTGAGATTAATGGCTCCTTTTTATGTGGAGAATGGAAAGCAGTGAATCACATTGACTGACTACACCACAAGAATAATACTAAACTCGAAATGGCGAACATAAAAAATCAAGTCCTACAAGGATAATGTCGGATCTTCTCCTGTTTCTAACTTACATTAATGTGCTTCCAGTGTTTTTACAGATTGTTCAAAAAGGTAGTGTTCACTGATGACACAAGCATATTAACACTCAATCTCAGAAACTAGATACAGCCTAGACAATAGCCAAATTGGCCTACAGCTGGTTCACACAAACAGAACATGTCTTGATCTCGTGAAAAGTGTTACTATACATTTTGAAATAAATAAAATGACCTTCTGGTATCAGAAATAGGTGTAGGTCAGGTGCTAAAAGAAATTCTGTGTAAAATTCTTTGGAGGTTATGCGCAGAAATGGAGCCAACACAGAGATAAACATGTCATATTGAAATGCTTGATTTGTTTAAAAAATGTTGAGATGAGTGTATCTGTGTTTTCTTAAAAGCAAAATGCCAGGATCCTGGCTGATTTTGCATACATTCGCTCTCTGTTGTCTTTTGGAATTATCATCTGGGCTAAAGTAAAGGAAGTATTTATCTGGTTAAACTGAGCAGTAACAGTGTGTTAAGTGTGTAACCAAAGACCTTGGAGAGACCTCTTCAAAGACTGGGGTGTTCTTACTAACTTTCCAGTACATTTACTCCTTAATGGTGTTCATTGCTAATTGTAATTGTATTGAGATAAAATGATTTATTTAATCACAGTAAACGGTAGAAAAAAAATGATTGCCATATTGCCAATGTGTCCTTTTCCAGAGCTTCAGAATAGGGAATCTGGAATGAAGTTCTCCCAGCAGCTTCAGCTTCTATCTGACATATAGGATGAAATTGTGAATCCCTATAAATTAAAGTACAAAATGAAAAATATCACTTCTGCAAATTGACTTTTTTAAATTCAGGAATTGAAAATTTTGAGGTGTGTGTCAAGTAGGAACTGTCATTGTTAATGGGATTCTGTTCTTACTGCACACAGATAAATCTTATTCTAAGATGAGTATCATTGTGCTCATTACCATTAATCTAGCAGTAAGGGATAAATATCAACCACTAAATACATTTAAAGCAGCACATTTTTCAATCTCCACTGTTTTGATTTTGCTGATGATTTTGATGATTTTTTTACATTAAACTTGTTTGTTAGTTTTAGTAAGCATAAATAGTATGTGGAAATTAAATGGCAGTTAGTTATTAATGCTATTGTAATAACCTACAGAGCACAACCAGTAAATGAATGAAATAAACTGTAACAGAGTCATTAAAGGTTTAAAATAAGTACTTGCTGTGATCAAACAAAGTTTTGTTATGTCTTTGGGTGGAGAGATAATTTTAAATAAAATACAGTAAGGAGAGTCTGCCCTTTGGTGATACTTTATATGGAATTTTTTTTTTCCCCTTAGGCTACAACTTTAACGTGCAATCACACATTCTGTAAGTTTTGCATAAGTGAGTGGAAAAAAAAGAAAAAGGATTGCCCTGTCTGCAGGAAGCCAATTTCTGCAGAGTTCAGGTCACTTTCACTTGATAATTTTATAAACAAGATGGTGGAAAACCTTTCGGATGATATGAAGAAGAGGAGACAGGAGTTAAAAGATGAAAGACAAGGTACATACTTTGAATTATTATTATATGTTCAACTTTCAACTTTTTGTGTGGTCTTGGCTTTCTCTTAGTTCTGTGAAGATATATTTTGCAATAGACATTTTTCTCAACATAATTCATGTTTAAACTTTAACTGTGAATGCACAGGCCACAAGAGCAAGTATGGCTTCGTTGTTTTAGGGGGACTGAGAGTGACATAGTTTAATGTAAAAGTTTGTACTTTTGTTATTTGAACAGAGTGTCTGCTTTAAATTTTATACCTTCCGTTTTCTCCTTGTGCACTGAAGGTACGTTACCTCTCAAGCAACCATTTTTTACTTGTGCAGAGTACCTCCAAGTCAAGAAGTGATCAGGAACAATACTTTTGTAGCTGTTAATTTCCATATTTTTCAAGAAGTTGTGCAGTTTGTTCACTCTTAATGTTTTCATCTATACATTAATTTAAGCAAATCTTCTGAAATTATAATATTGCTTTGTGTTTACATAGTGCTTCTGAAGTAAGCATAATTTTTTGTTAATTAATAAGTGGGAAAGTAGGTCCATTATCTCCCTCTGCCTTTATGGTAAGTTCTAAGGAAGCCATTTCATAATTCTTGCTGTTAGACTGATTTTTCATTTCTAATATTGATTTATAGAATGTAAATGTTGAGAATAGTTCTGTTTGTCACGTCACACCTCCCCTTTCCCATTCATCACCAGCTCCCTGGCATTAGCTGCTTAGTTGCTGTTATCCATGTGTTACTAAAAATCACGAAGTGCATAATGTCATTTGACAGTTGACCGTTGCTTCAGTATACCTCTTGTAGGTATTTCAGAGTGGGTTAATGGACACTGATTTTGGCTCGCGTGACCACTTCTCCTATCTGGCTACACTTTCCAGACATACGAGACCCTGAAAAGAAACTGCTGAAATGAGTGGTCATCAGAAAAAATTGGGCTCTGTACTTACAGGTAGCTACATTTGAACATTATGACTGTGTCCAGGACATTAAGCATGATCCCCCATGCCACCGAGACATATGTACTAATGGCCTCGAATGTACTAAGAGCCAGTGTTTTCTATGATGGAATGGCAACCGCTGCTTGCAATAGGACACAAGTGGGCAACATTCTGAATGTCCAAGACAAGGACATCAGGTGGGAACCAAGTAGCCTTTTGGGTCTGAGATCAAAAGATAATAAATAATTAAAGATATATCTAAAAACACAGATGATGTGACTTACCGAACGAAAGTGCTGGCAGGTCGATAGACACACAAACAAACACAAACATACACACGAAATTCAAGCTTTCGCAACAAACTGTTGCCTCATCAGGAAAGAGGCAAGGAGAGGGAAAGGCGAAAGGATGTGGGTTTTAAGGGCGAGGGTAAGGAGTCATTCCAATCCCGGGAGCAGAAAGACTTACCTTAGGGGGAAAAAAGGACGGGTATACACTTGCGCACACACACACACACACACACACATATCCATCCGCACATACACAGACACAAGCAGACATTTGTAAAGGCAAAGAGTTTGGGCAGAGATGTCAGTCGAGGCGGAAGTACAGAGGCAAAGATGTTGTTGAAAGACAGGTGAGGTATGAGCGGCGGCAAATTGAAATTAGCGGAGATTGAGGCCTGGCATATAACGAGAAGAGAGGATATACTGAAGGGCAAGTTCCCATCTCCGGAGTTCTGACAGGTTGGTGTTAGTGGGAAGTATCCAGATAACCCGGACGGTGTAACACTGTGCCAAGATGTGCTGGCCGTGCACCAAGGCATGTTTAGCCACAGGGTGATCCTCATTACCAACAAACACTGTCTGCCTGTGTCCATTCATGCGAATGGACAGTTTGTTGCTGGTCATTCCCACATAGAAAGCTTCACAGTGTAGGCAGGTCAGTTGGTAAATCATGTGGGTGCTTTCACACGTGGCTCTGCCTTTGATCGTGTACACCTTCCGGGTTACAGGACTGGAGTAGGTGGTGGTGGGAGGGTACATGGGACAGGTTTTACACCGGGGGCGGTTACAAGGGTAGGAGCCAGAGGGTAGGGAAGGTGGTTTGGGGATTTCATAGGGATGAACTAAGAGGTTACAAAGGTTAGGTGGACGGCGGAAAGACACTCTTGGTGGAGTGGGGAGGATTTCATGAAGGATGGATTTCATTTCAGGGCAGGATTTGAGGAAGTCGTAGCCCTGCTGGAGAGCCACATTCAGAGTCTGATCCAGTCCCGGAAAGTATCCTGTCACAAGTGGGGCACTTTTGGGGTTCTTCTGTGGGAGGTTCTGGGTTTGAGGAGATGAGGAAGTGGCTCTGGTTATTTGCTTCTGTACCAGGTCGGGAGGGTAGTTGCGGGATGCGAAAGCTGTTTTCAGGTTGTTGGTGTAATGGTTCAAGGATTCCGGACTGGAGCAGATTCGTTTGCCACGAAGACCTAGGCTGTAGGGAAGGGACCGTTTGATGTGGAATGGGTGGCAGCTGTCGTAATGGAGGTACTGTTGCTTGTTAGTAGGTTTGATGTGGACGGACGTGTGAAGCTGGCCATTGGACAGGTGGAGGTCAACGTCAAGGAAAGTGGAATGGGATGTGGAGTAGGACCAGGTGAATCTGATAGAACCAAAGGAGTTGAGGTTGGAGAGGAAATTCTGGAGTTCTTCTTCACTGTGAGTCCAGATCATGAAGATGTCATCAATAAATCTGTACCAAACTTTGGGTTGGCAGGCCAGGGTAACCAAGAAGGCTTCCTCTAAGCGACCCATGAATAGGTTGGCGTACGAGGGGGCCATCCTGGTGCTTATGGCTGTTCGCTTTAATTGTTGGTATGTCTGGCCTTCGAAAGTGAAGAAGTTGTGAGTCAGGATGAAGCTGGCTAAGGTAATAAGGAAAGAGGTTTTAGGTAGGGTGGCAGGTGATTGGCGTGAAAGGAAGTGCTCCATCGCAGCGAGGCCCTGGACGTGCGGAATATTTGTGTATAAGGAAGTGGCATCAATGGTTACAAGGATGGTTTCCGGGGGTAACAGACTGGGTAGGGATTCCAGGCGTTCGAGAAAGTGGTTGGTGTCTTTGATGAAGGATGGGAGACTGCATGTAATGGGTTGAAGGTGTTGATCTATGTAGGCAGAGATACGTTCTGTGGGGGCTTGGTAGCCAGCTACAATGGGACGGCCGAGATGATTGGGTTTGTGAATTTTAGGTAGAAGGTAGGGGTGCGGGGTGTTAGTGAGGTCAGGAGGTTGATGGAGTCACGTGAAAGGTTTTCTAGGGGGCCTAAGGTTCTGAGGATTCCTTGAAGCTCCGCCTGGACATCAGGAATGGGATTACCTTGGCAAACTTTGTAAGTAGTGTTGTCTGAAAGCTGACGCAGTCCCTCAGCCACATACTCCCGACGATCAAGTACCACGGTTGTGGAACCCCTGTCTGCCAGAAGAATGACAATTGATCGGTCAGCCTTCAGATCACGGATAGCCTGAGCTTCAGCAGTGGTGATGTTGGGAGTAGGATTAAGGTTTTTTAAGAAGGATTGAGAGGCAAGGCTGGAAGTCAGAAATTCCTGGAAAGTTTGGAGACAGTGATTTTGAGGAAGAGGAGGTGGGTCCCGCTGTGACAGAGGAGGGAACTGTTCCAGGCAGGGTTCAATTTGGATAGTGTCTTGGGGAGTTGGACCATTAGGAGTAGGATTAGAATCATTTTTCTTTGTGGCAAAGTGATATTTCCAGCAGAGAGTACGAGTGTAGGACAGTAAATCTTTGACGAGGGCTGTTTGGTTGAATCTGGAAGTGGGGCTGAAGGTGAGGCCTTTGGATAGGACAGAGGTTTCGGATTGGGAGAGAGGTTTGGAGGAAAGGTTAACTACTGAATTAGGGTGTTGTGGTTCCAGATTGTGTTGATTGGAATTTTGAGGTTTTGGGGGGAGTGGAGCTGGAAGTGGGAGATTGAGTAGATGGGAGAGACTGGGTCTGTGTGCAATGAGAGGAGGTTGAGGTTTGCTGGAAAGGTTGTGAAGGGTGAGTGAGTTGCCTTTCCGGAGGTGGGAAACCAGGAGATTGGATAGTTTTTTGAGGTGGAGGGTGGCATGCTGTTCTAATTTGCGATTGGCCTGTAGGAGGATGCTCTGGACAGCCGGTGTGGATGTGGGAGTGGAAAGATTGAGGACTTTTATTAAGGATAGGAGCTGAGTTGATGTGTAGGTGAAGGATTAGGTGGGTGAGGGCAATGGATTGTTCAGTTTGGAACTGGTATAGGGACTGATGGAAAGAAGGATTACAGCCAGAGATGGGAACTTTAAGTGTGAGGCCTTTGGGGGTGATGCCAAATGTCAGACAAGCCTGAGAAAATAAAATATGGGAGTGTAATCTGGCTAGGGTGAAGGCATGTTTGCAGAGGGAATGTAAGTAAAACTTAATGGGGTCGTTGTGGGGATGTTGTGAGGGTGACATGGTATTAGAAGGTGGAAAGTGTAACATGAGGCTGAAATGAAAATGAAAATAAAAATATATGGCGAGAGATAAGGTGAACTAGAAAGCAACTGGAGATCTGGTGTGAAAAAAGGCGAAAAGGTGTTGGTTATAGCTGGGCTATGTTGATCCTAGACTCTAGACATCCAATTTAATAATTTTGCATATGTTCAACAATACTATGAATAACGGAGGCAGTTAAAATTAGCTTCAGTTATATTACTATTGAAAGATTTAAAATTTTGAAACTTTGGATAATGTGCTCTGAAGATCACTGCTGTATTGTCTGCACCAAAACTTGATGTATTAGAAACTTCCAAATTATGTTAATCTAAAATAAACTTATGTTTTCCACAAATAGAATCAGTTATTTCATTACTATTGATATAGAAGCTTAGCAGTTTCTCATTTACCCAGTGTACTTAGAAAAATATTTTATTGGTGCAGGAAAACATACAATATTACCTTTATTGGAGGCATCTGCCAAAACAAAGAAAAGTGTACCATCTTTTAGTTCATTTCCTAAGAATTTTGCCAAATGTGGGACCAGCACATTTTGTACTAGCATCTCATATTTTGTACACCCACAATGAAGTTTTGGACTTAAATTATAGTCTTTGAAAATTGTACTTTCTAGCTTAATACCCTAGTCAGTACTTAATAAAGTGGCACTTTGAGTGCTCAAACTTTATTGTCAATAGAGGAGTGTTTTACACTAAAAAAAAAAATTGCAATCTATTTACTTTTGGAAGTTGTTGCAAGAGAGAGTTTGTTTCCTTCCTTTCTCACAACCCCAGCATCCTCACCTTTTATTGGAAAGTATGTAGGACACATTGTACACTTCGCTATCCTTTCATCGTCATCTTTAGCTAACATATTTTGAACTGTTTACTCTCTGTCCATTCATTATGAAATGAGCACATTGTTTTCACTTTTTTTGTTCGGGTTTCATTCTGACTGTCATAATTGTCGTCACTTCATTCAGTGTTGTTTCTGTTTGTATTTAGACCTAACATACAAAGATTTCAGACATCTCTAAAACCACTGTAATACTAATAAAGTTTTCTCTTGTGGAACAGTGGAAGTGCGAAATGTGTCAATATTCCTTCACTGAGTCAATCCATAAATACAACAGTCTCTTCAACAGTAACTATTTCAAGGTGAGGCAGCAAAACATTTGACTTTTATAACCATTTTTTTGTTGCTCTCTCATGTATTTGGTACATATTGGCTTTGCCCATCAAAAATAAGATGATAAAAGTTGTTGTTGTTGTTGTTGTTGTTGTTGTCTTCAGTCCTGAGACTGGTTTGATGCAGCTCTCCATGCTACTCTATCCTGTGCAAGCTTCTTCATCTCCCAGTACTTACTGCAACCTACATCCTTCTGAATCTGCTTAGTGTATTCATCTCTCGGTCTCCCTCTACGATTTTTACCCTCCACACTGCCCTCCAATGCTAAATTTGTGATTCCTTGATGCCTCAGAACATGTCCTACCAACCGGTCCCTTCTTCTTGTCAAGTTGTGCCACAAACTCCTCTTCTCCCCAATTCTATTCAATACCTCATCATTAGTTATGTGATCTACCCATCTAATCTTCAGCATCCTTCTGTAGCACCACATTTCGAAAGCTTCGATTCTCTTCTTGTCCAAACTTTTTATCATCCACGTTTCACTTCCATACATGGCTACAGTCCATACAAATACTTTCAGAAACGACTTCTTGACACTTAAATCTATATTCGATATTAACAAATTTCGCTTCTTCAGAAATGCTTTTCTTGCCATTGCCAGTCTACATTTTATATCCTCTCTTCTTTGACCATCATCAGTTATTTTGCTCCCCAAATAGCAAAACTCCTTTACTACTTTAAGTGTCTCATTTCCTAATCTAATTCCCTCAACATCACCCGACTTAATTCGACTACATTCCATTATCCTTGTTTTGCTTTTGTTGATGTTCATCTTATATCCTCCTTTCAAGACACTGTGCAATTCTGTTCAACTGCTCTTCCAAGTCCTTTGCTGTCTCTGACAGAATTACAATGTCATCGGCGAACCTCAAAGTTTTTATTTCTTCTCCCTGGATTTTAATATCTACTCCAAATTTTTCTTTTGTTTCCTTTACTGCTTGCTCAATATACAGATTGAATAACATCGGGGACAGGCTACAACCTTGTCTCACTCCCTTCCCAACCGCTGCTTCCCTTTCATGTCCCTCGACTCTTATAACTGCCATCTGGTTTCTGTACAAATTGTAAATAGCCTTTTGCTCCCTGTATTTTACCCCTGCCACCTTTAGAATTTGAAAGAGAGTATGCCAGTCAACATTGTCAAAAGCTTTCTCTAAGTCTACAAATGCTAGAAACGTAGGTTTGCCTTTCCTTAATCTATTTTCTACGATAAGTCGTAGGGTCAGTATTGCCTCACGTGTTCCAACATTTCTGCGGAATCCAAACTGATCTTCGCCAAGGTCGGCTTCTACCAGTTTTTCCATTCGTCTGTAAAGAATTTGTGTTAGTATTTTGCAGCTGTGACTTATTAAACTGATAGTTCGGTAATTTTCACATCTGTCAACACCTGCTTTCTTTGGGATTGGAATTATTATATTCTTCTTGAAGTCTGAGGGTATTTCGCCTGTCTCATACATCTTGCTCACCAGATGGTAGAGTTTTGTCAGGACTGGCTCTCCTAAGGCCGTCAGTAGTTCCAATGGAATGTTGTCTACTCCTGGGGCCTTGTTGCGACGCAGGTCTTTCAGTGCTCTGTCAAACTCTTCACACAGTATCGTATCTCCCATTTCATCTTCATCTACATCCTCTTCCATTTCCATAATATTGTCCTCAAGTACATCACCCATGTGTAGACCCTCTATATACTCCTTCCACCTTTTTGCTTTCCCTTCTTTGCTTAGAACTGAGTATGAGATCAAATATTATACAGTATAATATTAAAAAAGTAAGACTATGGAAATAAAGAAAAAATGGATGAGGGCATCCCATCATACTCATCTATGGACATAAGACAATTTATATAAAGTAGTGCAAACTGTACAAAATCCTTCTCAGCGATGCAGTCTCTGTTTCCAGCATGGGATTATTTTGTTGAAGATAATCCCCAACCCTACATGTTAAAGGTCAGGAGGATGAGCAAGATGATGGAGTAAATTGTCATCTCTATATTCAGCAATCAAAGATTTGATATTACTCAGCATTTACGGTCTCTGGGGGAAAATAATTCCTGTCCTCTTCAGCCAGACCTGCACACTGACCCTGACGGGGGGCCATTCAATACCGACTAACCACAGTGACATCCTTTGTCATCGGTGTCCTTCAAATGGGGGTATTGAGTAGTTGTCAATTTCTCACACATTGGAGTCAATACTTTTCATTCAAGTCACTCCTCAACTGTTTTCACAAAGCTGAGTGCACCGTGTTCCAGTCCTCCCACCATGGAAAAATCTTTGCAAATACCAAAAATTGAACATGGATCCCCCACATAGCACTCAGACTTCTCGTGCAGACCCATTACCCCTCTACAATCTCTCAAAAGAATTTGAAGTCATCTCCCCTGTGTCTGTTATTATTCAGTGACTATATCAGATCTTCTTGGCTGCCATTCGTGATTAATATTCATCAATGCCTTTGGTAATTCAGGACCTTTCGGACCCTAAAGAACACCATACACCATTTTAGATGGGTGTGTGGGTGTGTGTATCATTTTTACTAACCTCTGCACTGTCCAATATGCAGAGGTTGTACAAAAATATGGAAACACGAAAAACACCACATTACTGTGCCTAATATGACGTAGGAAAACCTTTGACATTTGAAACATCTTCCAGTCATCTGGGATTGGGTAAATACAGGTCCAATATTGTTTTTGAGAGAGTGTTACACCATTCTTTCTGCAAAATAGTTGCAAGTTCAGGTAAAGTTGATGGAGGTGTATAGTGACCATGGAAACATCTTTCCAAAATAAACCCCAAAGGCTCAATAATTTGAGATCTGGTGACTGTGGTGGTCAGACGAGATGTAACACTTCGTCTTCATGCTCAAAAAACCAGTCCTGGATTATGCAAGCTGGTTAAACAGGAGCCCTGCCATCTTGGAACACAGCCATTACCTCTGGGGAGCAAACATTGTACCATGGGGTGGACCTGACCAGCCAAAACGGTCACATAATCTTTGACACTAATGTGACCTTTCAGTGTAACCATGATGTCCTTGGAATATCATAAGGGCTACCAAGATCACCAAACCCCCACCATGTTTTACTCCCGGGACATAAACTCAGCCAGAAATTGGAAACTGTGTGAAATAAAACTTATCTGACCAAATGACTTTCTTTCATTGCTCCATAGTCCAGGTATGATGGCTTCAGCACTATGTTTTCTTGTTACAAGCATTAACTATAGAATGATTTGGGAATTCTGGTTCGCCCTGAAATTTCCTTTTAATAGAGTTACCCTTGTATTGTCTTGGTGCTGACAGGTTTCACAAGCACAACATGAAGTTTTGCAGTGACTTTTGCAGCTGTTGTTCTTATATTTTTCATTACAATCCTCTTCAGTGGTCATCTGTCACAATCATTCTACTCTCTCTCTCTCTCTCTCTCTCTCTCTCTCTCTCTCTCTCTTTTGTCCACATTGTGAGTTTGTGGATGATGTTTTTTTCCTTTTCCTGGAAGCGGTATAAATGTTCGATGTGGTTCCTGTTGAGACACCAAACACTTTGGTTGCTTTGGTTACGAAAGCACCTGCTGAACAAGCACCAACAATTAGCACATGTTTGAAGTAGCTTAGCTTTGACATAAGCACTCACAACTTCACAGAACACTGTTCTGACCACGGCTGATGCTTGCAACATATTGAGGGCGCTATACATGTGCTGTTGTGGTCAAATACAGGGTTATTACAAATGATTGAAGCGATTTCACAGCTCTACAATAACTTTGTTATTTGAGATATTTTCACAATGCTTTGCACACACATACAAAAACTCAAAAAGTTTTTTTAGGCATTCACAAATGTTCGATATGTGCCCCTTTAGTGATTTGGCAGACATCAAGCCGATAATCAAGTTCCTCCCAAACTCGGTGCAGCATGTCCCCATTAATGAGTTCCAAAGCATCGTTGATGCAAGCTCGAATGCGTGAGGATTCTCTACCGCCCAGATTCGCACATTGTGTCTATTCACGTCACCATTAAGAAAAAATGTTGCTTCATCACTGAAAACAAGTTTCGCACGGAACGCATCCTCTTCCATGAGCTGTTGCAACCGCGCCGAAAATTCAGAGCGTTTGACTTTGTCATTGGGTGTCAGGGCTTGTAGCAATTGTAAACGGTAAGGCTTCTGCTTTAGCCTTTTCCGTAAGATTTTCCAAACCGTCGGCTGTGGTACGTTTAGCTCCCTGCTTGCTTTATTCGTCGACTAGCGCGTGCTATGCGTGAAACATGCCCGCACGCGTTCAACCGTTTCTTCGTTCACTGAAGGCATCCAGAAGCTTTAAACTCCGCATACCATCGCCGAATGGAGTTAGCAGTTGGTGGATCTTTGTTGAACTTCGTCCTGAAGTGTCGTTGCACTGTTATGACTGACTGATGTGAGTGCATTTCAAGCACGACATACGCTTTCTCGGCTCCTGTCGCCATTTTGTCTCACTGCGCTCTCGAGCGCTCTGGCGGCAGAAACCTGAAGTGCGGCTTCAGCCGAACAAAACTTTGAGTTTTTCTATGTATCTGTAGTGTGTCGTGACCATATGTCAATGAATGGAGCTACAGCGAATTTATGAAATCGCTTCAATCATTTGTAATAGCCCTGTACATCAGCACAACCTGCAGGCTTGGCTGGCATCTGTGTTTATGTTCAAGCATTAATTTGTCATGGTGTTTTCCATATTTGTTCCAGTTCCTGTATTTCCGACCTTCCGCACGAAAAGAGATTGATGTGGAGTGGAAGCACTTGCTTTTCATATAAATGAAATATAAAGTTGTTGTTGTTACACAAAACGTTTTTCTACCAACCACCAAAATTCAGTAAAACTCTGTTTTTTCAATTTCTGTCTATTAAAATAAGTGGCATGAAAAAGTTATTGAAGAATCTACAGGAGGAGAAAATGTTTAAACTAACATTTCCTAACTGTGAGAATGAACTCATTTACTTCAATTTCAGCTTTGTGTGACAAGAATAAAAATAGAAATGATGGTGCAAGTGGAAGCAGAAATGGAATTGGAAATGGAAGTGGAGAAAGGCAGCGTGCACGGTCTGCTCGACGTACAACAACTGAAAGCATTCCAAGACCAAGGCGACGCCAGCCATTACCTGCTGTTGTCGAATCACTATCACCTCCAGCTGAAATAGTCACTGTACATTTGTAAGTATTCATCTTCAGTTTAACTTTAATTACTGTTATTTAGATTTTTTAACAGATACTAAGTGAATTCATTTATACAAATACAAAGTGAACAACTTTATATATTAAATTTATATTCTTCCCATGGGTTGATGCAGTTTTCCTTGACATTCATTTACTTTTTAGACCCTAGTGTTATAGAGGTGTGGCTAGTGATGATTGTGTGTTTTATAAGCCTTCTAGTGAGTCTAAGGGATAGACGTACATCTTCATACAAAATATTCGCATATTAATTTGATGTCGTTAAAGGTTGATGCTAACGGGTGTTGAATTTCAATGTGTCATGAAAAGATAAAAGATCTTGTGTGTGTGAGTGTATACCTGTCCTTTTTTCCCCCTAAGGCAAGTCTTTCCACTCCCGGGATTGGAATGACTCCTTACCCTTTCCCTTAAAACCACATCCTTTCGTCTGTCACTCTCCTTCCCTCTTTCCTGATGAAGCAACCTTGGGTTGTGAAAGCTTGAAATTTGTTTGTGTGTTTTTTATTGTCTCTATCAACGCTTTCGTTTGGTAAGTTACAGCATCTTTGTTTTTAGATATATTTTTCCCACGTGGAATGTTTCCCTCTATTATATTCAGACCTTATATTTCACTGACATCAATTTGTTTTAGAATCCTAGAGCATAATCTAAGGCCCCCATTGGAGCTTGCAACTCTTTTTGTCAGTATGTAAATGGTGGGCATGGGGTCCTGAGCCATTGAGACATTTCTTTTTTCCTGTCTAGCTGTTCTTTTTGCTGTTTCTTTCTTTTTGACTTAACCTTCAACAGATGTCCTATTCGACAATTTCCAGTTCTTGCTTTAGGTTACTCAGTTTTCCTTTTTTTGTTAAGTTATACACCATTTTAATATTATTTATGGATGTCTCACATTACCACGTTCGACCTCCACTTTGTTTTCGAAATTTTTTAGTTGTGAAATTTTTTAGTTGTTAGGGTTGTTTCGGGAAGGTTGCCAAACACCCAGCATGGTAACCAGTCTGTGTTGGGGGTCGTCAGGTATCCATATAGTAGTAGCCTCTTGACTGCGCAGGGAACACACTGTTTCCCAAAAATGCTGAGCAGTTCATATTTACCTTGTTGATAATACTAGGACTCTGGATAATGACCTCCATGCAAGGGGACCATTCCTTAGGTAGGGTTGCATCCAAGGGGAGAGCAACCAGTTGGAGAGTGTAGCACTGTGGTGAAGCAGTCCCACTAAAGAGAGTTAAATTGGACTACATTGGTGGTTGTGTAGTCTCAGCAGTATCTCAAGAGAGATCAACTAACTTTTATGCAGAAGAATGTAACTGCAATACATTGCCCTAGTTTGAAATGAATCAAGACAAATACTGAAAAGTCAAGCAAGGGAGGGGGAGTATGAGTCTTTACCAGAAGTGACAATGAATCAGCCTTAAATACCTGTCATTCTTTTTTGTGGAAGCTCGAATAAATGTATAGTGAGAGGGTCTTGATAAACAAAATGCAGAACATATCTCTACTGATGAAAACCATCTACCCTGTTCAGTCACAGGCATTGTTGAGCTGCAAAAACTAGGGCGACATGCCTAGTCACAAGATGAGAAGCCATGGTGGCACTTGAAAAAGGCGACAAAATATTTTTAAAAGGTGTTTGAAAGGTAACAATTTATAGATGACAGTCAAATTAAAATGAGGCAAATGGGAAAAGTAAGTAAACTGTTTATTATTTCAAAAGTAATGGCCATAACTTTTGATACATTTATCCCACTGTGACACAAAACTGTCAGTGCCTTCATGGGAAAATGTTTACTTTTGCCAACAGAACCGTGATAATATACAGGCATGCACTAGTTTGTCTAAAGCAAATCTATAGCTACAAATTTCTGCCCACATGTTGCCAAAGTTGTTTAGAGTACGCTGCAGAAGTTTCACTGGGAAGCCCTTACACATTTTCTATACTTTCACGACCTCTCCCCACGCAATTTCCATATTTTTCAAGTCCTGAAGAAAGACATTTGTGGCCATTAATTTGCTTTAGATGAAGAGGTGCCTGCCTGGGTGTAGTAATGCTTCCATGGGCAGCTGTAAAAATTTTTCCATGAAGGCATTGGCCGCTTGGTCTCACAAAGGTATAAAAGTGTTAACAGTTATGGGGATAACTTTTGAAATAACAAATAGTTTACTTACTTTTTTCCATCTGTCACTTTTTTAATTTTACTGCCCCTTACATTTCAATAAAAAGGTGTCACAAACTAATTGTTATTATTTTTGATAATACTCTACCAAAAAGGGCTCTTAAGACCATGATAAATTTCTTTCGTGGTCCCATATGGAGTACAGTTGTTTTCCTCCTTCATACAGCTTTATTAATATATGCAATTACATTGGTAATTTGAGATTGGTAATCATAATTCAAAAACAAAACATTCATCACATTTTTACAGGTAATAACATTGTACATTTCAGTACTGGAAAGAGATAAACAAAATATTTTTTAGATTATTGTTTATTAAGAATCTTAGCAACATACAAAGTAGTAATCCTATTAGATTTTCTTTCCTCGAGATTTTTGTCAATGGTTTCCACCTCCCTTTCTTCTACTTGCATGATTTCCACACCCTCAGTCATATCCTAGACCACTTTTGCTATCTTTAAATCATTTATTTTATTTTAGGTTTTTTAGTGCTTTCTTCAGTTCAGATGAGGCTTGAGAGAGAGCTGCTTCTTGTGCCTCCATAGACAGTTGAGTGTTATTTCTTTTCTTTCAGAGCAGCTATCTCATAGTCATTTGATTTTTTACTGTTTTTCTCATTTCAAATCTTCTCTTCAGGATGCCTTTGGTTTTGCATTTTAATGCTTTCACAATTGCGAATAATGACAACCATCAGCTGTAGAATGGAATGCATGCATGTCCTGTCCAAAGGAACTTTGCATCAGAATCAGAATAACACAGGCTCTGGAATATTGTATCACATTTGGCTTTCTTCCTCTTTTTGCATTTCTTCTAATTCATGTTTCTTTCACATTCTTCCATATAAGCAGTAGAGTTTGCATATGCTTGCTGTCTATACCTGATGAGCTGTGGGTCATTGGGAACAGGAAGAAAATGGCGATATTGTCTCAAAGCATCAATCACAGCCAAAATACTATTTAAAAAACTCTCAGTCATTGCTACTTTTCTTCTTCTAATGGGTGCTTCGAAACTGAATGTCTTATCTCTGTCCGCATTTCCATTGGACAGTGTAAGACAAGTCTTTGCGGCTTTTGAAACATTTGGATACTCTAACACTGTGGGTGTTCTTTTTTCCTCGTTTTGAGATGTGCTGCTGCAAGTAATTGTCAATACCTTTCTTATCTAAAGCTGGGTCATCTTTTTCAAACCGTAGAACCTTCCACTTGTCTAATAAGTAATCTTTCAGTACAGGAAATGGCGTCATTTTTGCAACCTTTAACACATTAAAGCAGATTTTTGTCTATATTCTTTCTTTGGGGTTTAAAAACATAATACATTTCAGTGGTGCACTTGATAAGCATGTCTTTTCCATCACATGTTTATAAGCTTCTTTGTAATGTTTTTGGCGCGTTATTTAGAAACCACAACTTGTTGCCTTCTTCCAGTTTATTAAACTCTTCAGTCACTTGCCCACTAACAACTAATTGTTCAAGAGGAAGCAGATTATCCAGTGCACAGAATTCATGATGACGAACTTCAGAAATTCAGTTTTTCTCAAAGCAGAAATCTTCAAAACATGAGCTAAAAACATTTGAAATGTTTCCTATTCCAGTGTGCAACTTGTGAATCAAAGGTGAAAATGTTGTGTGAACTTGCTGAATACATCTGCAGATGACACTGTGAAATGAATTTCTGCTTTCATTTAAGAGTTTTTAAAGCATTCACAATGAGAGTGTAGGTTTTGCATGGAACAGTAGCAGAATTCTTTTTGAGTGGTATATGCTAAAGATTTAAGTAATATTGAATACTGTCCCACTGTTTAAAACTCCTTTCGGATATTCTTCCCAGCGAACAGGCAAACCTTCAAAATGATGGTAAAGATTGACCTGAACTTTCGATGCTTATGCACAGCATGAATGTTGCAACTTCTGATGATGTTTAGAATTTGTCTGCCGTAGGTCTCCTGGACATGACTAAAAGCCACTAGGTCCATCTGTTCACAGCATAAGGCAATT
Organism: Schistocerca nitens; assembly: GCF_023898315.1. Classification (NCBI taxonomy): domain Eukaryota; kingdom Metazoa; phylum Arthropoda; class Insecta; order Orthoptera; family Acrididae; genus Schistocerca; species Schistocerca nitens. The sequence continues at coordinate 388,782,725 of NC_064620.1, forward strand.
ATATATGGACAAGTTGGCTTCAGAAAGTGCTTCACATAATTTCTGATGTAACATTTCCCACCTGGTTTGTCGATAGAAAGTTCTTAGGTGTTGTGTTGTGTTATGCAAAACTTATTCTCTGACCATTTGTAGTTTCATCGAAACTTAATGTGTAATATGATGAACACACTTCATGTTAGGCATCCCATGTTTTTTAGATGAAAGCAAGAAATGTTCAGCAACATTATCAGGAAACATTATCTTAAAAACATTACAAATATCATTTGATGAATTCATAGAGTAATTGGAAATCTGATTTCTTTCTCTTCGGTACTTAACACCCTGATTGTTGGTTCATGTGCTCAACTTGGAGATCGTGTCTGGTCTTAATGTTATAAAAGTAACTGATGTGGTCCACATTTAATTTCAAATTTATGTTTTGTTGAAAGTGAGTGGTTGAAAATCACCTTAAAAGTTTTATCTCAAAATTAATAGAGCATAATAATAAATTTATGTTTTGTTGAAAGTGAGTGGTTGAAAATCACCTTAAAAGTTTTATCTCAAAATTAATAGAGCATAATAGTTCAGTTTCACTAACTCTATTCCGCTACACAGAGACTTTACTTTTCAAGCCAGTTGCTATGGAATTTGCAAATCACTATCTCGAAAAGTTTATTTTCAACATAGCATAGAGTATTAAAGAAACAGTTTTGTTGCTACAGCAAAATTAGAGTCTGGAACAAAAATAGAAGCATATGAAATTAACAATAGCATTCAAAAAAGTTAAATAAATGAACAAGAATACAGAAACTCGAAAACAGAAGTAAATAACTTAATTTCTTCCTAAGAGAGCAAAAAAGGACAAATGGACAGCACACGGGAGATGGTCATTCGAGTAGGTGTCAGAAAGGACCGACCACTCAAAGACGATGGGCAAGCTGGGCAGTGGAAAAGGATAAGTAAAAATGAGAATAGCTGTGCAAGGAGTCAGAAAGGAAAGTGAGTGCTCCAGTGTTAAGGCAGAAGAGGTTAAGTTGGTTAAGAAGATCAGCCAAGAGGGCACCTCTCTGACAGGTCCTGGGAGAACCCAAAAGAGGATGATGCACCTTAAAGTCACCAAGTAACAAAAATGGGGGAGGTAGCTGCCCAATAAGCTGAAGGAAGTCGAGTGACATCGAATGACGGAGTCTTAAATGGTACAGAGTGAAAAAGTCAGGCGGGGAAGGGAAAGGCGAACTGCAACAGCTTCAGGAGACGGGCAGTCAGGGAGATGGGCTGACTATGAAGATCATCCCGTATGAGCAGCATGATGCCCCAGTGAGATGGAATGCCAACCTCAGGGGGAAGGTCAATGTAATTTGAAAGCTCAAGGCAGTCGTGAGGGCGCAACTTCGTTTCCTGAAAGCAGAGTACAAGGGGATGCTGCAACGCTAGAAGCGGCCGTAAATCCTCTTTGTGGGACTGAAGGCAGCGAATGTTCCATTGGAGGACAGTCATGAGGAGGAAGAGATGTAGGTGTGTCAACTCAGTGGCCGCCAAATGACAGCCGGTGTAGAGTTGCTACTACAGGGCACAGAAGCCGGGGAGGATCCCGCTCCATGGGGTCCACAGGAGCATCGGCTAGCTTGTGCAGTCGGTCCATAGAGTTCAATGCTGAAAAACAGTTGGTGGTTCGCACCGGCTATACGGAGGCCGGCCGCGCTAAGGTACCGTGTGGCAACAATATCTTCGAGCTGGCGAAGGAGAAGACAGTTTGCCTTTGGAGGACTTTTTCAAGCCTTTCTGGTTAGAGGAAGATTCAGATGTTGTTTGGCTGGAGGCACGGAGGAAGTCTTCACAGGAGTACTCCTTCTGACCTTTCATGCCTACTGGTTGTGTAGCTGGTGGCTTTGCCACGTGGGGCAAGAGTTTGACAGTTTGTTGCACAGCAGGACAGGGGGTGGTGATGCTACCTTGACACTGGGCGATTTCACAACCTCAGAGCTGAATTTGAGGTTGCATGCCTTCGTAGCCATGTATTTCACGGAGCAAGGAGTAACAAGAACAGAACGATAGGTGACAGACAGGAGAACACAGAGTTTGCGACTAGCCAGTAACTTGCAAGCTACTGGGTAAGGCACTTTTTCCTTTACATGACTCTCTTGGAGAGTCTGCTCATCAAGATACACGGCACAATCCAGAGAGGCGGCGGCATGGCCGCCGTTGCAGTTGACACAGCCGGGAGAAGGAGATGCACAATCGCCCTCGTGTGCATCCCTACCACAGGTTACACATTTGGCTGTGTGTCAACAAGACATTCTAGTGTGGTTGAAACGATGACACTGGTAGCAGCCCATTGGGTTCGGAATGTACAGCTGGACTGTGATAATTTCACAGCCTGCTTTGATCTTTGACAGCAGCACCACTCTATCAAAGGTGAGGAAAAGAGTGCGGGTGGGCACTAAGGAGGAATCTACCTTTTTCATTATGCAATGGACACCAATGACACCCTGATCAGAGAGATAAGACTGGATTTCGGCCTTGGTTAAACCATCGAGCAGCCTAGTGTGAATAACACCACGGGAACAATTCAGAGTTCGATGGGCCTCGACAGGAACAGGGTAGCCATGGAGAAACGAGGTGGCAAGCAGTTGTTGTGCTTGAGAATCAGAAGCAGTCTCCAAAAGCAAAGTGCCATTCTGTAAACAAGAGCAGGATTTCACAGTGTCAGCAATTGCATCAACACCTTTCTGAATAATAAACAGATTTACCGTGGTGAAGGACTGACTGTCTTCAGTACCTGAGACCACGAGGAACCATGGTGCAGCAGGAAGGGTATTCGAATCATTAGCCCCATTACGTTTCGTAGACATTGATTGGGAAGATGATTGACTCATTGTGAGAAAATCCCCCATGATTGCCAGCGTCTCTGATGGCACATTCCTTCCAACTGGGGGCTCCTTTCACAAGGGGGCGCACCCACCTTAGGTGATTGTTCACACCTCCCAAACATCTGACAGAGGGACCAATCGACAATTTGGGAAGGTTGCAGCTCAGGCAATCTCCACTCTCTGGGCCTGGCCTGTACCAGGGGGTATGTGCAAACCCTGCTTGTCAACTTGGGGCTGGGAATTATACCTTACCCAGTCACCTGTTATGCGTCAGATGCGTGGGCCGGCCTTCAGGAGCGCACAAGGAGGAAGAAGAAAAAGAGGAACCTCAAATGCCAAAGCAGAGGAACGAGAGGAGAAGGGAAACGAAGAAAGGAAAAGGGAGCGAAAAACAAAGGTGAGACTGTTCTTACGCCAGCAACAGACAGTGCAGAACATTCGCAATAACATCCCAGACGTGTTCCCTAAGGGAGGGGAAGAAGAATAGCAGGAGGATAGACATGCAGCACGGAAGGGGAAAAACGCTGCAAAGGCTGGAGCCCCATGGTAGGCAAGCATGAACTCGCCAAAGAGTGGCGAGCTCCCTGAGTGGGAGCGGAGGGGGGCCACCTTGGAGAGTGTGATATTATTTCTTCTGCTGAGAGTACAAGATTTATGGCTGGTTGTCTGAGGCTTTCTTCAGTAGCCCTATGGTAAGGTTTGACAAGTGTTAAGGAAATACTGAAAGTGTTCCTCTTGACATTCTTAGGAATCCAATGCTAAGGATATCCAGCTGAGTATCAGTGTGGTAGGGATAAAATGATCAGGTAGTGATCACTGTCATAAATGTTGTGAACTTTCCATTGAAAAAATGGGAAAAGCCTAGGGTTACAGACCGCAAGGTTGATGGCTGGAAAGGACTTTGTGCTGTATTAAAATGAATGGGGGAGCCATTGGTCATTGTACAAAAGTCAAGATTTGGAACACTTGTTCTAAAATGTTATCATATAGGCCTACTGCAAAAAAAGATTGTGGGGCTTTAAAATGATCCAGTAAAAGAAAGGATGGAGGTAACTGGGAAATTAAATTGTGACTGCGCAGTTATTCACCTCTCTTATGGGAGGTGGAGGAGGGGGGGTTGTAAAAAATGAATTCCATCTGTCTACATGCAGATGCGACGACCACGGGTGGCTAGGCTGTACGGAAGGGACTTCTTGGTATGAAACTGGTGGCAGCTGTCGAAGTGGAGATATTGCTTCAAACCTCCCCCACACCCCCTCATAGCTGACAAACCTTGTCTTGCAGACCTACTACATGTAGTTCACCCTCCGAAACTCCCTCTCACCACCACACAGAACTCAAATCCTAAACAGACCTGCAATGCAGTCATGAACCTTTCCTCCAGAATCCTTAGTCCAACAGAAATATCAGTCCTTTCCAAAGGCCTCACCTTTTGCCCCACTCCCAAATTCAACCATGCAGGACTAGTTAAAGACCTTCTCTCCTTCTCCTGGTCCCTACAGTGGAAACACTTTTTTGCCACCAACCCGTCCAATCAGACTCAACCAAAGACCAACATTGAACCTTACCTAACTCAGTTCACTCCTCCATCCAACCGTGATCCACCCCCACTGCCTCCAAACCAACCCCTGTTAACTTTCCAGAATTTCTTATTCTTGAACCTTGCATCACCATCATTCCCCAAATCCCTCAACATGCATACTAACCTTACATCCGCAGAAAGAACCGCAGTCCGCCATCTAAAAACTGATTCCGATCTTATAATCCTACCTGCAGACAAAGGCTCCACCACCGTAGAACCGCAAGGATTACATGACAGAAGGACTCTGTCAGCTGTCAGATACTTCCACCTACAAACCATTTCACAGTGATCCCATTCCAGCAATCCAGCAGGATGTCCAGTCACTATTCAAATCCTTAGGCCCATCCCAGAACCTCTCCCCAGAATCCATCTCTCTACTTACCCCTACCACTCCTCGCGCTCCCACCTTCTACATGCTTCCTAAAGTCCATATACCCGACCACCCAGGACGGCCCATTGTGGCCGGTTACTGTGCCCCCACAGAGAGAATCTCTGCTCTCGTAAACCAACACCTTCAACTTATTACCGAGAACCTATCCTCCTATATAAAAGATACCAACCATTTCCTCAACTGACTCTCCACAGTTTCTCTCCCTTTACCACACGGTGCCCTGCTCATCACTATTGATGCCACCTCCCTGTACACTAACATTCCTAATGCCCATGGCCTTACTGCTATCGAACACTACCTTTCCAGGTGCCCTATGGATTCCAAAACCAAATACCTCCTTCCCAGTCTCCATGACCAACTATATCCTCACCTTTGAAGGCATTACGTACAAACAAACCCGCAGTAGGTCTATGGGCACCTGCAAGGCACCATCCTATGCTAATCTATTCATGGGCCATCTAGAGGAATCCTTCCTAAAAACTCAGAATCCTAAACCCCCTCACCTGGTTCAGATTCATTGATGACATCTTTGCTATGTGGAGTGAAGGTGAGGACACCTTATTCACATTCCTCCAGAACCTCAAAAACTTCTCCCCCATTTGCTTCACCTGGTCCTACTCAACCCAACAAGCCACCTTCCTAGATGTTGACCTCCGCCTCAGAGATGGCTACATCAGTACCTCCTTCCATATCAAACCTACTAACCACCAGCAACACCTCTGCTTCGACAGCTGCCTCCCATTTCATACCAAGAAGTCCCTTCCGTACAGCCTAGCCACCCGTGGTCGTCGCATCTGCAGTGACGAGCAGTCCCTCTCTAAATATACCGAGGGTCTCACTGAAGCCTTCACTGACCGTAATTATCCTCCCATCTTTATACAAAAACAAATCTCTCATGCCTTATCTTTCCAGTCTCCCACCACCTCCCAAAGTGCCACAGTCCGGCCACAGAGAAGCATTCTCCTCGTAACTCAGTACCATCCGGGGCTGGAGCAACTGAATTACATTCTCCTCCAGGATTTCAATTACCTCTCGTTGTGCCCTGAAATGAGAAATATCCTACCCGCTATCATTCCAACCCCTCCTGCCATGGTATTCCGCCGTCCACCGAACCTACACAATATACTCGTCCATCCTTACACAACCCCTGCTCCCAATCCCTTACCTCATGGCTCATACCCCTGTAATAGACCTAGATGCAAGACCTGTCCCATACGTCCTCCTACCACCACCTACTCCTGTCCGGTCACTAACATTACCTATCACATCAAAGGCAGGGCTACCTGTGAAACCAGTCATGTGATCTACAAGCTAAGCTGCAACCACTGTGCTGCATTCTATGTAGGCGTGACAACCAACCAGCTAAACTGCAACCACTGTGCTGCATTCTATGTAGGCGTGACAACCAACAAGCTGTCTGTCCGCATGAACGGCCACCAAAAAACAAGTGGACCACCCTATAGCTGAACACGCTGCCGAACATGATACCGCTCATCTCAGTGACTGCTTCACAGCCTGTGCCATATGGATCCTTCCCACCAACACCAGCTTTTCTGAATTGCGCAGGTGGGAACTTTCCCTGCAATACATCCTACGTTCCCGTAACCGTCCTGCCTCAACCTTCGTTAGTCACTGTGCTCGCCCATCCAGCCCCCTCCCCGTTTCCATTCCATCACTACACAGCCGTCATTTCACCGCCACACCCAGTCTTTTAATTTAATTTCTTTTATTTTAATTTTTATTTCTATCCTTTCCGCTACTTACCCCTCCCCCCTCCTCTCCTACCCTCCATCTAAACTGCAACACTTCACTGTCCGCCACTCCCACCATACTATCCCTCCCCCTCCCCACCCCAGCCTCTTCCTTATCCCCAACCAGTTACCACTCCCATCATGCACTGGTGGTGCTGCTCGCAGTGTAGTTTCAGCTCTCTGAGACTGCAGATGAGTGTGCAAGTTGCACGTGTGTGTGTGTGTGTGTGTGTGTGTGTGTGTGTGTGTGTGTGTGTGTGTGTGTACTGCTGACAAAGGCCTTAATGACCGAAAGCTATGATTGTGAATCTTTTTATTGCCTATTGCGGCTCAGCATCTCCACTATATGGTGAGTGGCAACTTTCCTTCTCTCGTATTGTTATATTACCATGATTCCCGCACAGGTTGAGACTATGTTTTTCAGTTGTCATATTGCCCTTCAATGCCGTGAAATACTGGTTACGGAACATCAGTACAGTGACCCAGGCATTGCACTGCAGTATTTCTTGCCATGGTGAGCCAGCGTCTCAACCTGTGTGGGAATCATGGTAATATGGTGCAAGCACAAAGGGAGAGTGGACACCAGGACAAATGTAGATTTTGTCCACTCTTGGAAGCCTGCTCAAATAGCCGAAGTGGTTAAGGTGACCACTCACGACAAGTGGGAAATCCAGGTTCAATTTCCATTCAAAATTGAATGCAGCTATTGATCGTCAATGCAGTATCTCTGACACTGCTTATTACTTGGTATTGTATGGACCGAGGTTTTGTTCTGGGCTGAAATGCAATGTTGATTGTTTTTTGGTGTGGCATCAGTGTTACATCCTACATGCAATCTGTAATCCTTTGATGTCAGATGTTAGTAGATTTAGGAAATTTCTCTTGGTCACCTTTCTTGACATTTGCTGATGTGGCCCTCCTTGTCAGTTCCATGAAAACATGTTACAGCAGCCTTCACTGGACGTAGTCTTCTTGTGCGTGGATGGGTGCTGCAAGAGAGCATGGGAATTATCTTCCAAGTTACTTGAATGATGTAAGCAACTGAACTTGAAACTTTCCGTATTCACACTTTCTTCTACAAAAACAATCTCGTATATAAAGCGAGTTGACAGATCCTTCTTTAAAATTGATGTTGCTTGGATGAGATAAAGACCAAGAAGTTGTTTCTACATAAGCCAGATCAACATTCATTTGTCATGGCATCCATTGTAGCTGTGACCTTTCGTTCTTTTTTGTCTTGTCTTCTAAATACGTTCAAACTGTGGTGCCAAAGAACAAGTGGCCCCACTCATCGGGTGGAGACATACACTCCCCATCACACCTTGTAGATGTGATGAGTACAAAAGGTTCTCCCATCTGTAGATATCACAATATCGTCTCTCACAATGGGATGTCCCACCACTTATTGCACTTATTGACTAGAAAATGTTACAAACCTATTTTGTTGTCACAGAAGTCTGAAAGTGGGAAGTGCCATTTCATAAAAAAAGTCATGTCACATTTCAGGGCTTCATTGAGGTGGAGGTCACTTTCAGGGAATGGTACTTGGATTTGGAAAATGATCTCAAGAATTTTTCTTGAGAAAAGTAGTTAAGCTGTTGCAAGAAGTGTAATACAATATAACCCCACTTTTACGTTCCCGGACTTAACATTTCGTCGTTTACGCCATTTTTATCATTCCTGTCAAATTTCCTATGTTCAGCATGCTAAGCACATGATTTTATGTTAACATGTATAATTTTCCTTCTATTTACGCTTTATGAAAAAATGTTCATGGAGAAACGGACTGGCGTAATTGACATTAAATAACACTGGCATGGTGCTGTCCACCAAGTAGTGTTTACAAATGTTATGTGGTAAAGTTTCTTGATACTAAGGAGCTCTACTCAGCAGATCTGAACCGGTAAACAGGTAAAAGTTGAAACGATTCGTGCTTTACCACCTGTCGCTACCAAATGCTGCTTGGCTTGGTGGCTGATTAAAAGTAACTAGGTTCATCCAAATAAAGGTATCATTACCAATCACAACCATTTCCAAACAGTCTCTACTGCGCATGCACAGCTTTGTGATTGTTAAGATCGCCTTGATTTGCGTTATTCGAACCATATTTAGTGTGTTTTGTCATCTTGCCAATTTTTTAGCGCTAGTTGAAACATTTTTTTTACTTTATGGCAAATTTCTTTGATTTAAACACTGCGCCAGTTACATATTTTTTTCATGCTTAGCAACATGTATTTGGATAGTTCATCCTCGCTGTCAAGTACACATATTTGCTTAAGTACTTTTTGTGGTGTTTCACAAACAAACAGAGTGATTGTTAGTTCGTGCGTGTGTGGTTTTCAATATATTTGAGGAGGCACAGTACCTGATAACACCAGAAAGACAAATACAGTGCAAGAGATACAGAACTACACACATGCAGACACCACACAAAATACTTATGTACATATTTGCTATTCACAAAAAAAAATTTTTTTTGAAACATGCCGTGCAAAACATGAAAGAATACGTAACTGGTGCAATGTTTCATTATTTACGTAATGAATTTCTGGCTTTCCAAAAATATCGATTATGATGTATGAAATAGTTAAACGTTTCTACTTCCCAGACAGTGACCAGCTCCAGTTAAATCGGCAATTATTATTAGATGATAAGCTATTATTAGTTAATAAACAAGTCCATGACAAGTATTTTGATGCCTTTTATGTACGTACAGTGGAACCTTGCATAGTGAGCATAATTTGTTCCAGAATCTTACGCGTAGTAAAAAACATTTGTTCAGCGAAACAATTTATCCCTTATAAATTAGTGGAAAATATAATGCATTCCATGCAGAAAAAGTACTAAAAATTTTATCTTATTCTTGCCATTCATTAAAGAAATTATACAACAGTATTATGTACTTTATTATTCACAATTCATAACTAATTCTTCTTTACTAGGAAGCTACCGATAAGTCATTTGTTTTTGCTAACGCTTCCACACTTAGCAAAAATGAGACACAGCATTATCGTCTAATAAATTTGTAGGAAGTGTAGCCACTGCTTTATTGGGGTGATGATTTCAGTGTACGAAGCAACCGAATCCGATGCTTTCAGCGTTTTTTCTTATTGTGCCAGAAGATTGCTGCTTTGCTGTTACCATGTCCTCCTCCTCCTCCTCCTCCGAACTCCTCTCCACATCACCCTGCTGTGAAACATGCTGCAACTTCATAAGCTCTTCTGGTGATCATTTCTTGGCTGTGATCAAGCTCATTGATATCATTGCTACCCACTACTAGTCCCATGCTCTTGGCCAAAGACGCAGTCTCATTGATTACAGGCTCCACAGGTACCGTCAAATGGGGTGGTTTTGGACACCAGGGTGAATTCGGGACAGTATGGCTTATTTGCTCTTTGTTACTGCATAGAAACAAAGAGTTACTTATTTTAACGACCGTGCGCCAGTTATTTTAAGCGGAGGATTGCATTTATCACTTTCCACAACTTTTATTTTGCGTCAATTGTTTCCCTAGGTGAATAATTGATGAACAGTCTAAGTGTTAAAAATCCATGCATTATCATTAAGTGGAAACTTTCTATTGTTGCGCCGTGCGGGAAATTATTGTAACCGTAATTGTCGACGCGCTCAGTAGCTAACAGCATTGAGACAATTTCTGTACAAGTTTGTCGAGTTTTTCGTGCAAGGTTATAAAATAACGACGGTTTTTGCGAAACTGTGTACTATGTGGGGTGATTTCGGACAATGCCAAGAACATATAAGAGCAAGATAGGTGCTACAGTATGGTGTAATTATGACCCATAACTTTTAGATAAAGCTGTTCGTGATATTCAGAGTGGTAAATTATCATGCAGAAAAGCACGTGATTTGTATGGTATACCTAAATCAACCCTACAAAATAATGTGCAGGAAGAACGTCCGAAAAAAATGGGAGGGCAGCCAGTGCTAAATAAAGAAGAAGAAGAAGAAGAAGAAGAAGAAGAAGAAGAAATGTTGAAGCAAGGTATCTTGAGGGCTGCACATTGGGGATTCCCCTTCACTAAATTGGATATTAGATATTTAGTTAAAGGTTACCTTTATCAGTCTAGCCGAGAAGAGAAGAAATTTCGTAATAATTTGCCAGGAGAAGAATGGATGCATTTATTCCTCAAACGACAGTCAGAAGATCTTTCCATTCGCTTTTGCGAAAATATTAAATGAGCTCATGCAGAAGTGAACAAAGAGACTGTTTATTTAAATTCTTGCAAAATAAAAACTTATCTGTAATATATAAAACTCATTATATAATTCCATATCACTTATTCGTGACAAAGGGCTGCCTTAAAATATGTAAAATGTCACCAAAATCAAATAAAAAGCATGTAGAATTTCAAAAAAAGGCAGTAACTGTCCGAATTCGCCCTCTATATACTGTAACTTTGGACAGAGATTTAAAAAACACGTGTGTCCGAAATCATCCCACTCCATGGGGTGACTTCGGACACTTTATTTAACTGCCTCGGGTAACTATACCTACACATACACTTTCTGGTTCTGGGATATTTTATTTGTTACACATACACCCTACCACTCCCATAACAATGAATTTAATCTAACAATTTATACGAAAGTTACAATCAAAATAACGACAAAACCGTCCAAAATCACCCCGTTTGACAGTACTGACTGAAATGCCTCAGAGTCACATTTGACAACACACACTGGTGAAAGCATCCTCTATGCAAAACTGAGAGTTCTCTTGGTAACCCCTTTCTAAGCCTTTTCTGTCATCTTGATGCAGGCAACGATGTTGAAGTGATATTTCCAAAACTATCTAAGAGCGAAATTGATAGTTTTGAATCAGCTCAAAGCAAAGCTCAAAGAGTGCTTTAGGATAGTGTCTTTAAGTTATAAATGATCTACTGGTCCATAGTGTGAAGTAACAGAGTTGTGTAGGGAGGCAGAAATTGGATCTTGATGAATTGAAATGCTTCAAGGAGGTGGTCTTGTAGCCTTGGAGAATGGGCAGGAGCGTTGTCCATAACAAGCAAGGCATGGAGAGGCAGATTCATCTCAAGCAAATATTTTTTCACCGAAGGACCAAACAATTCATTGATAACAATAACTTGATCTCGGAACTCTTCCATTTGGTCTGTGTTCACATGCAAAATCAACAATATGGGAATTGTGAGTCCGCCTTCATGCAAAACACTTCATTTGTTTACTTATTTATTTCCCAAATGCGTTTCAGCGACAAATATTTAAATCTTACTTATCATATGTTACGGCATATTTTTAAGAATTGTTGTCGCTGTTTGCAACATATTTTCTGTGCTTTTTCTGTTGCCGTTTTTCTCAGTGTACATCATGTCATCTGCAAGTTTGTTGTATGGCATGTAGTTGATTCTGTACACAGGAAAACAAAACATTGTTTATCATCCAGAACATCACAGATGACATGATGTACATGATGACATGATGTACACTTAGAAAAACAGCAACAGAAGAAGCACAGAAAAT